>NW_001915006.1:0-41379 GCF_000208925.1 Entamoeba histolytica HM-1:IMSS
AGCTAATGATTGTATTAATCAAGTTTTCAATTCCATTTCATTTCGTAAACAACCATTTACACAAAAAGAAATGAAATATTTAAAAAAATATTATACGTTATTAACAATACCAAATCAAATTTGTTTAAAAACAATATTAAATAGGGTAAATGTTAATGACATTTCAATAGAATTTGAAGAAGAATTACAAAAGACATGTACAGATATTACAGATCCATCAACAAGAACGGAAGTGAGTGAAGTTGATCTTGGCAATAGCAATGAAAATATACCAAAACGAAATAACATTGTCCCTGTAACTAAATTACAAAAGAGTGAACCAAAATATTCATTTGCTAGATATTGGATTCTTGACTCAATTAGAGCACAACATTTTATGAAAACTATTCAAGAATTACCAAAAAAAATTTTTGATGAAGTTGAAGAAATTAATGAAATAAATGTATTTGAAAAAGAATTTGTTATGGAGAAATGTGAATTTAAACAAAGAAATGATATAAATGAGAATTTATATATTCCAATGTTTATAAATGTTCCTAAAAAATTAACTCCAACACAAGAATTTAGAATTGAAAAAGATCATCAACCAATTATATTTAAATTCTTTTTTAAAGATGATGTTAAATTAGGAAATGTTATTATTGTTTGTAGACCAACAGAAGACCAAATGAATAATGGTTGTATTGTTTTTGGACAATATAAATTTAATTATATTGGAACTATTGGAAGAAATGAACCATTTGGAGTATTTATTGATTTTACTCATAGTCGTAATTCTCTTGAATTTTTAAGTCATTTTCCAGGAGTAGAAGATAAGGTATCACCAATTAATTGTATTCATTATTTTAGTATTTTTCAAAAAGCAACACCAATAGAGATTACAGATGGAACATATTATCCAGACGTTACAATAATGGAAATAATTCCAGATCAATTAACATACACAGGTATTATTTCTTATGACTTAGTAACTCTTTATTGGTCTAAAATATCAAGAGATAAGAAATCAGTTTATAGTGTTCCAACATTATTAAGACTATTATATAAAGGATATCTTGGTGATTTTATTGTCTCACAAACAATTGAAAATAAAGTTTATGTTCATCGTCAAATGTTAAGTCTTATTGGTGATGTTGGTCAAATTTTATTGTTTGATAGATCAAATGCTGTTCCATATGGTATGATATCACATAATGTTGTTGCAATGTTATTACATTATGGAGTTAAACCTGATTTATTATTTTCTAAAGTAGAAAAACACGTTTCAGAAAAGAAAATCACTAGCATTATGACAAGAGACAATTCACAATATCTTTATAGTATTATTGATCAACAAGAACCTTTTTCTAAAGCATTAAAAGAACATATTAATATTTCTCAATTATTGTTACAAAGACATATTCCATTATATCCATCATATAGACTTGTAGGAGTATTAGACCCTTATGGAATATTAGAACCAGGAGAAATTGCAATAGGGTTAGTCAAAAATATATTAATATCATTTGGTAAAACAGCACTTGTTGCAAATAATAATGATATACATCCACTTTCATTAAAAAGGTTTATAATAAATAACTCAAAATATCCAATAAATGATTTTACTGGATGCATTATTTTTAGTTCAAAAGATCCATATTATTATGTTAATACAGAATTTGACTCTATTAACTTTACATATAGAAGAAGTGACTTTATTGTATTTCAAGAAAAAGAAAGAAAAGAAGATAGACAAGATGAATTAATGAAACTTGATATTGAAAATGTTATTGATATGATGGAAGTAAAACAACCATTTTTTAATCTTATTGGAAGAATTATTAATCAAACAAGTTTTCAACAAGAAAAGTTTATTCATTCTCATTTACTAAATTCATTAATTAATAATGATTTAGAATCATTTCAGTCATTTGCAGATACATTTATTAAGTTAAAACATACAGATAAAATTATGGAAGTAAGAGAATGTTTATTTAGAATTAGAAAAATACCTTATTCAATTAATTTTTTTGGAGTACCATTAGATGCTATTACTTCTCATCAAAGATTTAATGATTTATTAAATACATTCATTGAACAAGAAGCAAAAAAAATAGAAACATTATATAAATCTTCTTCAAGAAAAGAATATGCAAATAAACAATTATTAAATGATGCAAATGAATGTAATGAAGATTTAATTCAACAAGCAAGAAAACAATGGTTTTATTATTCAACAAAATTAAATAAAATTTTAAAAAATAATCCAAATTGGTTAATAGAATTTCTAATTGGTTCTTCATTAAGAAAAGGTTCTCAAGAACGTGCAATTGAAAAATTAAAAAATAAATATAAATTATTTAATTGTGAAGAAAAAACAAGAAGGTTAGTTGCTTTAGCTCGTTATAAAGTTGTTTATACTGAACAAATAGAAAATGAAACTATATTATTATCTCCTAGTTTTGCATTTATATTATCCCAAGAATTATTCTTGACAAAAGAAGAAACATTTGCTTTACAATCAAATAATGCAATTATTCATTTAGAATAATTGAATAAATAAAATTTGATTAATAAAAAATAATAATTTCTTTAAATTAAATTTTGTTTTTTTTTTTTCTTTTTAAAGTCCCATTTCTTTCATTATTTTCATTACATCTTCTGGTCCATTAACTTGATGAACTTTATTAATAATTGAAGATTGTGCCATTTCATAGTCATTTCCTCCTTTCATAGTTCTATCTCCAAAAAATTCAAAATGAGAATATTTGTTTTTAATATAATTTAATGAATATGTTTTATCCCATCCAACTGGATAACAATCAAAACTAATTTGTCCTCCAATTGCAAATACAAGATTTAATTCACTAAATTCTTTTTTTATTTTTTCAATAAGTTGTTCTCTAATATGATGCTCTTTATCATATTTAAAGAATTCTTCTCGTTCTTCTTGAGAACAATTTCTTCCTATTGGTGAAACATTTAAATTACCACTACGTAATTCTATAAAAGTTCCTGTTTTTATTGGAATATCAATTTTAGATATCTCTACCAAAATATAATTTATTAGTTTATTGTATTTCTCTTGTCCTACATGTTCTTTAAAACTTAATTTACCAATACAAACACCATCTTGATATGTAACTAATCCATTCTCACAAAAAACAAATTTAAAGTATTCTGTAACATCATCTCCTAATTGCTCTTTTAATTTAGGTAAATCTGAACCACTAACAACTCCTAAATCAATTTTTTTTCCAGCTTCTTTAAGAAATGTTTTCATTTCTTGAGTAATTTTGTTTCTTGGTTTAGTTAACGTTCCATCCATATCAAATAATAAAATTGTGTTATTCATTACTAATTTAAATAAAATTTTTAAGTTCTTTTTTATTTTTTATTGTTTTTTTTTTTAATAAAAAGAACTACAAAGGGTTATAAATAATAATGCAAACTTCGTTATTTGAATTTGCTAATGTTCTTATTACAGCAGTAAAAGAAGCAAGTTATAGTATTAGTAAATTTAAAGAAGAAGTTGAAATAAAATATAAGTCTGATGGGTCAGAAGTAACACAAGTTGATACACAATCACAACAAATCATATTTTCTATAATTAAAAATAAATATCCCACAATTAATATTATTGGAGAAGAAGATGTTGAAAATGGAATTCCTGATAATCAATTGCCAACAATTACACAATTATCATTTGGTTCATTAGAAAATAAAATAATTAATATTAATGATATTATTATTTATGTTGATCCACTTGATGGAACTGACTGTTATACACATAAACAATATGATAGTGTTTGTGTTTTAGTTGGAGTAACTTATAAAGGAAAACCAATGATAGGAATAGTTTCTAAACCATTTTATAATAATGAAATAACATTTGCAATTGAGAATTATATTTCATCTATTTCACTTCAACCATTAAATGACAAAATTATTTTTGTATGTAGTAAAAAAAATGATATTCAACATTTAATTAAATCATTTCCTGATCCTTATGAAGTTAAATATAAAGGTGGATCTGGTGCTAAAATGATGGCTATTATTCATCAAGAAGCAGACATTTATTATCATCCATTAATTCAATCATGTACTTGGGATACACTTGCTGCACAAGTAATTCTTGAAGCACAAGGAGGAATAGTTTGTGACATTTATGGAAATCCACTTTGTTATCCATCTTCAAAAAAAGAATCTATGAGACATAAAAAAGGGGTATTATGCTTAAGTCCTAGAGCAAAAAAATATTTACCTTATATGTTATCTATTTCAAAAACAATTTTACTTTAAAACAATTGAATTTTTTATGAATAAATTATTTATAATAATATCTTTTATTATTTTTTATTAAACAATTCAAATTGACAAAGAAAATTTAATTAAATTAAGTTTTAATAATATTTAGTATTTAAAATAAATTATTATAATAAAAATATTCTGAAAAGATTCAAAAAGATTAAAAATAAATAAAAAGAGAAAAAAATGGTTTTTGAAATATCAACAATTATTATTGTTATTTCTATGAATTATAACAATTAAAGTGAAGATAGAAAGTCAAAAATAACACACAAACATTAAAATATATCAAAATATTGAATCACCTGTTATCTTCTAGTTATGGTGTTGCATTTATATAGGAAATATCTTATTTAATATTACATGAATGACAATGATTAATTATTATGATGATGAAATATCATTTATTATTAGAGAAGAAGAAGAGGTTTTTTTAGTTGTTAATATGAAGGTTTACATGCTACTATAGGTATTATCAAAGAAAAAGAATATTCAGGTATTTGTTGATAAATGATATTATTTTTAATAATATAATGGGGGTAATGATATATCATTCATTATAAAATAAGAAAATAAAGAATGAGGATATTTAAGTATACAATACAATTCAAATAAAGAAGTGATAATTACTTAAAAAATGAATAAAAAAGTGATGATGTTTGAAAAAAAAAATATTAATCTAATCTAAAGAAAGAAATGAAGAATAAAACATCAAATTTCTTAACAATGAAAAATAAAAAATAAGAAAATAGTTGCTGAGTAACCAATCTTAAAGCATAAAGATGTATCTAATCCCTGCTGAGTAAAGAACAATAAAAAATACATGTAATAATACTTTATAAACAGCTTTTTAATACTTATAAAGAAAAATAAAACTTATTATTTTTTATCGTTATTTGTAGTTTTCATCTTCTTTTCTTATTATTAAAATAAAGTGAAATTAATGGTATTGTTGAAGGAATAATAAAGAATGTTTTTAACAAAACTACATAAATTGATTATATTTTTATTAATTCAACTTGTATCAACTTTCTTGAAAAGGTTATATTAAATAACTTAAATTATCCCTTTTAATAATAAAATTTGAAACAAGAAATAATAATGATGTGAATAATAAAATATGTTTAAAATTAGTAAACAAGTATGATTAAGTCATGTTTTATTGTCTTAGAAATTTTTATTTATTGTATAATCAAACTAAATCATAACATTTTTGGGTTAATAAACAATATCAAATTCCTCAAAATAGGTTGTTCTAAATAAAGAGAACAGTTTTATATTTAAGTCTTTCATTCATTTGTTAATTGATGTATTACCCACTTGTTATTTTCAAGAAATTATTCTCAAAGGATTCTATTTTTATAAATAATGTTTTATTTATGTATCAAAGATAAACTCATTTTTATTCTTTTTTTATAGGAAAAACACTTATTTAATACAATGAAAAATTGTGTGTTTCTTTAAATATGATTGGTAAAAATGAAATGTATCCCTCATAACTTTTACATAAAAACTTAAAATAACATTCTACAAAAAATAATGATTAAAATAAAACAACACTTTCTTCTTTTATCAAAATACTTTATCTTTTAAAATCAAAATGATGTTAATCTAATGATAGGAAAAAAACCCGAAAATTTAGGTTATGCAATGAAAATTTCTTTTCTTTTCCAAAAAAATGAAACGACAAAAGGGGTTTAAAACCATATTTTGATCTTATAATTTCATTACCGTAATGAAGCACTCTACTATTTTATTGCTTTGTTTTTTACTTGTCATTGTTCTTGGTGATAATACTAATACCACTGTTGATCCACCTTTTACACCAAACTCTAAAGACTCAATTCCTAAAAATAGAGCATACCATCCCAATTGGTTTACTGGAAAAAGTCAATATGGAACATTAAATTATTGTAATAACCCTGAAGGATTTAATATTACAGAAGACATTACTAAGTCATGTTTTATTGGTCCTTATGCAGAGTCTTTGGTAATTCCATCTGCATTACTTATTATTATCTTTGTTATTATTGTTATCATTGTTATTATTTTTTCTTGTACTAGATGTTGTTGTGGACCTTGTTGTGCCGCAAGACATGGAATTTGCTTCCCAAAAGATGAAAAGGCATATTCTACAATGGGATGGTTATGCTGGTTAATTGTTTCTATTGCTGTATTTGCAATCTTTTTAATTCCATTCTTAGCAATTGGTTTTGTTGGAAATTCTAATATGACAGTTGCATTAAAAGATGTAAAAGAAAGTTTCTTTGATACATACGATTCTATGATTGACATTTATAGAAAAACATATACTACTATAGATTCTATTGATTTAACAGGATTACAGAATTTAACTGGTTTTGATAACAGTAGTTTTAATAGTATAGTACAAACTATTTCTGATTTAAATGGTAAGATTAATAAAGTTGATAATACTGTTTCTACTGCAAAGAAAGGAGTTAATTGGATTGAAATTGCAAGAGAAGTTTTTATAGACTTAATTTTCATTGTTCCATTAGTTGGAGTTCTTTTATTCTTTATTGGGGCTGTTTGTAAATGTTGTTGTTTATCTATTTCAATTTTCCCATGTTCTATTATTTTTGCAAGTATTGCAGTTATTGTGGTTGCAGTAGAATTCCCTATTGTCACTGTTATTTCAGATGGCTGTGTATATCTCATTGAAACAATGGATCCAAATACTGTTAGTAACGATACAGGTAGTAATGTTGAATTAATTCTTTCTACTTTCAAAAATTGTAGTAGTTCTGAATTAAATACAATGGTTAATCAATTTTATGATATTGAAAAACAGGTTGTAGGTGTTGGTGTTGATTTCTATAATACAGTTTGTAGTTCTGATAATATTAAATCTTCTAGTTTAATTCGTTGGAACCCTGATCATTATGCGGATTGTATTAATTCTCCTAACAATAATGGTCTTTGTGTTTTAAAAATTAATACAACAAGTACTACTGTTACTGTTTCTCCTATGAATTGTGCAGATGCTCCTGATAGTAGCACTGCATCAATTTCTGATATTGTACAAACTGTTGAAAATATATCATTTTCAGATTATAAATTCTATTACGTTGATTATTCAAATGTAAATGGACAAGCACAAGCTGAAATTTTGGCTCAAATCAGTACTGCACCAGTTAAATGTGAGTCAGTAAGTTATCAAACTAGTGGTAATTCAGGAAATTGGGTCATGACAGATGTTGCATGTTCTGAACCAAATAAGATAGGTATTGATCAATGTGCTACAGCATGTCCAGATGATTACAAACAATATGCCGATACTGTAAATTCATTACTTTCAGTTGCTAATTCATTAACATCAGTTATTGATATTATTACAAAGGAAGTTATTCCATTAATTAGTTGTGATTCAATAAATACAAAAGTAACAAATGTAAAAGAAGCTACTTGTTATAGATTTATTGATCATGAAACATTATTGGTTACTGGATTATTAGGATATGCTGTATCTTTATGTATTATCTTTGGATTCTCGTTATTAGCAATTAAAAGATTTAATAAGAAGAATTATAGTCCTGTTGATGAATCAACAAAATACTATGATGACCAAGATAGTAATGGAATTGAATTAACTAATGGGCCTAACTGAAATTTAAATATACAAAGATAAGTCTTACAAATTTAATTAAAAAATCTTTTGTAACGTTTAATTTATTCTCTTTTAATTTATTAGAGCAATTTCTTGGTTTGATGTAATAAATGAAGCTAAAACATTAACCACTTCTTTAAAATCAGGTCTATTTGATGGTTGTTCATTCCAACATCTTGCCATCAAACTTGAATACATTAAATCAACGTTTTCTGGAATTTTTGGACGTAGATGAGCATTAACAACATAATCAGAGATACTTTTTAAAGGTATATTTTTATAAGGAATGTCTCGAGTAAGAAATTCCCACATTATAATTCCAAAAGAATAAACATCTACTTTTTGACAATAAGGTTTTCTTGCTAAAATCTCTGGAGCAATCCAAGAAAGAGTACCACAAACTGTTGTTTTAATTGTTTCATTATTATTAAGTGATATTGACAATCCAAAGTCACTTACCTTAACTCTCCATAAAGAATCTACTAATAAATTACTTGACTTAAGGTCTCTATGAATAATTGGTGGTATTTTACTATGAAGATAATACATTCCACTTGCTGCGTCATGGAGCATTTTTAATCTTCTTTTCCATGTAAGATAAATACTTTTATCAGCTAAAATACTTCTTACCGATCCTCTTTCCATTAATTCCATAACAATTAAAATATAATTCATATCTGTTCCACTTCCAAAGAGTTGAAGAACACAAGGATGTCTTAGGTGTTTCATTAATTGAACTTCTTTTGTAAATTGAAGAATAGTATTATCTATAACCATTCTTGTTGGAATCAATTTAACAGCAACACTTTGACCTCTCCATGTTGCTCTCCATACATTTCCAAAAGTTCCTTTTCCAAGAATGATATCACAAACAACTTCATTTGGATTAATAAAATCTTCAGTTAGGGATATATTTTTTTTCTTAGTTTTAATAATACAAAGAATAACAAATATCAGTACCAAGACAAATATTCCAATAATTAGTGTAGAAGTTACAACAATAATCAATCGGTGTGTTAATGAAGTATTAGAAGGATATTCTATTGGAATAAAAAATGAAAGATGTTGTGGAGATTCATCTTGACCATTAAGAATAATACCCAAATTTATTGTTGAATTAAAAAGTTTAGATACAATGTTATCAACATCACAGAAAAGTTTAGTTTCTTCTTCATAGAGAGCATTTACAATAAACTCCTCTTGGTTTTTTTTAATTTTACACTTAGCATTATTTGTTGATAAAAATCCATTTCCTTTAACTAAAATAACTTGGGACTGAGTAAATGTTATTAATTCAGCTGAAGTCAGTGTGATATTATAAAAACTGAATTTTACAAAAGAATTAGTAACACTGAGATTTAATCCTGGTCTTTCCAAAATAACATTAATATTAATCCAATTATTTAATGTTGTAATATTAGGAAGAATACAACACCCATGAGTGTCATCAATATGTTGGAATGGTACTTCAATAATATCAAAATAACATGAGAATTTTCTTGAAGACTCAACATTTGATTGTGTTGTTATTTTAATTAAACTACCACCAGTAATTGGTGCAGAAGACGGAAATAAAGAAATAATTTCTGGGAGTGTTGTTTTAAAATGAAATGTAACTTTAAAGAGATGGATACATAATATATTATTTAATTCAATCAATTGAATTGAGTTTAATCCATTAATAACACTATTTCCTTTCATTGTAAAGATAAGAGTTTTAACACAATTTCCTAATGTTCCCCAAGGCTGGGTATTTAGAGTTGATTGTTTTTGGTTGTTATTGATTTTAATTTGAAGAAATGAAGGAGGTGAATATAAGTCAAGATTAGAACCATATTGAAGTGTTATATTTACATATTCACAGATAGTATCATTTAGTATTTCAATTGTTTTATAAAATGGATTAAAAAGAAATGAGTTACTTCTTGAACAATCAGTTGTAGATATGTATTTTAAATTTTCAGGACATTGAGTGTCATAAGGAATAGTTTGATTCTAATAATAATTATTTCTTCTTATTGAATTAGTAAAAAAAAAAGATTAAAACTACAAACAGATTCAAATATAAATTCAAGTTCTGAATTAAATTGATAACTTCCATTAGAATATTTAATGATGAATACTATTACAAATGATAGTAACATGTTAATACCCTCTCTTTTTGTTTTTAAGTTTACTTTTTTATCGACTTTTTTCTTAACTTTTTAAAAATAAATTTCAATATAAAACTTCTCTTTTCTATTTATTTACCATCCATACTTTTCTCTTCCACTTTTCTTTTTTAATGAATATGTTATTTTTTGCTCTTCAATTCGTTTTTCATTTTCTTGAAGATTAAATGCTAATGCACTTAATTGATTCTTTGATTTAGATATTCCATTTGGTTCATAGAATTTTGTTTGTAAATTACTCTATCTTATGTTACTTTTTTTCTGTTTTATTTTTTATTATAATTTTACTATATACAAACTATAAACTCTGGTTTTTGTTTCAACAACTCCTCTTCAGACTTTTTAACTAAATCAAGAGCATTAATCTCTTTTGCTCCTTCCATCATTTTTAATATCTTATTTGCTCTTTTCTCTTTTGCTGTTAAACGTTTTTTTGGAGCACTTTCTCTTTTTTGTTTGTCTTCATTAGAAAGATGATTAACAGTAGGTGTTGACTTATCGTTTTGCATCAATTACAATCCAATCTTTTCATTTTTATTTGTTATAAAAAAAAAAATAAAAAAAAGTAAAGAACTAAATACAGGAATTATTAGAGATGACACTATAAATAACAAAAATTTCTAAATAAATTTTTGAAATGTTTTTTTTTTTTTGATATTACTAAAAAATAGAAAAAACTCAATATTTATGTCCTTCGTTTCATTGAAGAAGATTTTTAAATATGTATTTATTGGATGGTCATTAGTTATGGGGATTTGTTTGTAAATTTTTTTTTATTTTTAATTTCTAACAAAATGTATTAAACTATCAAGTAGTTATATTAACAGGAGCTTTACATTTTGTATATAATTCAGCAGGATCATTTTTAGTAGAAGGGTTAAAAACAAACCCAACTCTCGCAGTAATTCTAGTTGCTGTTGCATTATTAGTAATGGGGTTAATGACAATTTTATATCCAATTTATTTCATTTTTTTTAAAAGAGAATCATTTGTTAATTCAAATTGGTTCTTTACATTATGGTATTTTATCTTATCTTGTCTAACTTTTTTTATTACTGGAGTACTTGGTTTAGTTGTTGGAACTCTTTGTTTTATAACAGCCGTTTGTTTATTGATAGCAATTATCATTTTAAAATTCCCTAACAATTCAACAATGCAACGAATAGATGACACAGAAGTACAACCTGAGTATCATTCACAAATTCAGCAACCTGCAAATTCTTTAACAGAAAAAAAAAACTAAATACTTTTTATCAACTTAACAAAATTGTAATTTATAATACTTTTTTGGATTTTAAATTCTATTTTTTATTTAATAAGTACGAATTGAATATTTGTGTTTTTATTATTTTTTATAAAGACATTTTCTTTACTTATTATTTTATATAAAAAGTATTTCTTTTTATTATTCTTGTTTAAATAATGAATTAAAACATGACTAAATAAGTAATGATTCTTTAAAAATTCAATTAAAATATGTACATAGCGATGAACAATTTTCACTACTATAAAAATATAATAGAGTTTAATATCTTATTATAAAAAATAAAAAAAAAACCATAGAAAGAAGTAATGGATAGAGTTTATTGTTAATTACTTATAAAGAATAATTTAAATAAGTGAATTTACAGTACTTTATTTTATTTATATTATATGTCTTATTTTATAATATAGTGTTATATTATGTAGTTTATTTAATAATTTAATTTATTAAATACTATGATGTAATTCTCTTGTCTTGGTTTTATCCAGAAAAGCTTCTAAAAATAATGAGTCATTAAAATTGTTAATTACAAACAATATATTTTAACTATGAAAGTATTAAACAAATATAAAAATTGAAATAATATTATATAATTAATAATAAACATATGTTGTAATCTCAAAATGAAATACACCATTAATTTATATAATAAACATTCGAAGTGAATAAAAGATAATAAAAGTATTTAAAACTATGAGTTACATTTGATTGTTCCAAAAAAAAAAACAAAAAACCAACGACATTAATTTCATTTTAAATAAATTTAATTAATTTTTTTTCGAATAACTTAAAAAATAAAAGAACTGAATATATTATTTTATTAATTAAAAATGAACCAAGAAGAAACTATTCAAACTACATATAATCGAGTTAACCAAGAAAGATTAGATGATGTTCAAGGGGTTTTCACTAATGATATGTTTAATGAACGAATTGATATTAAGACATTTATAGGTAGTCTGTCTTCATACTCAATTCCTACAAATGCTAAACTACGATTTGAGAATAATATAATTACATATCTTAAATATTATATTGTGATTATATTTATATTATTACTTCCATCAGAGTTTTTATCATTTAAATTCTTTTTTATTGAATCAGTAATTAACATTATCTTATATTTCTTTGGAAATGAATTATCAAAAAAATTATCTCAAACTCCAATGGTTTTTATTTTAATCTATTTATTAACATTATTTACTCTTTGCTTGTGTGTTAATAGACTTATTATTTGGTTACTTTATTTGATAGCCATTTCTCGTTTGTTATTTTTTTTTGTGTTTCTTATTCATTCAACTTTTGTGTTTGTTTTTTCAAAACTTATTTTTTTAGTTTGCTCTCTTCATGCTTTAATAAGAACTCATGTAGAAGAGCTTTTCATTAATTCTTTCTAATTTAATTTGTTCAAATCATCTCTTCTTCTTCTCTTTTTTTTAAACTAATGTAGTTATTGATAGCTATTAAATATTATTTAAATTTAATTTTTAATTATCTATTGAAATAAATCATTTAATTTCAATAGAAATAAAAAAAAAATAATTGTTAGTTTTGAAGAATTGAATATTCTTTTATGAAAGTAAAAAATTTTTTTTATTTGAAGGAATTGATATTGTAAAAAATGAGGTTTATTAGTTTATAATTAGGTCTGTGTTGTTTTTGAAAGAAGAGTCTTTATTTTTTAATTATTACTAAAAGAGATAAATACAATGAATTATTAAATATATTATCTTAGAAAAAATAACATAAACTTTAATAAAATAATAAGAATAATACTTTTTTATAAAGAATTGATATTTTTTTTCTTTGTTAAAGAAATTAAATGAACAAAATTAATTTGAAACTAAAAAATAAAATTTTCATCTTAAAATTTAGAAATTATTAAAAAATTATTATTTAATAAATGTATCATGTTTTGGTGGTAAAGTTGGTTTAGTTAATAATTGTGTAGGATGATCTCTTTTTGGTAATGGAGGACATTCTTTTGTTTGTTGAGAGATTGTTTCAGTTGAATTTTTTAAGATTTGTTTTTGTGGAAGAGATGGGAGTTGTTTCTTTGGTTGTTCTATGAGTTGTTTTGGTGGAAGAGATGGTGGTTGTTTATCATGAAGATTAGTAGTAAGTTGAGTTTGTTGTATTAAAGTAGAAGGTTTTATTAATGAGTCTTTCTTTGGTAGTGCTGGTGGTTGTTTTTTATTTAAAGGTTTAATGGTGTCTAATTTATTTATAAAATGATTATAAATTCTGTTAATGTCTTCTTTATCAAAAAAGATATCTAATTCTTTTAATGAATATGGTTGAAGTGTTTTATCAATAGTACCACTTTGTGGTATTCTAATTTTTCCTTCATCAATTAATTTATTAGGAATAGGAGTATTTTCAATTTGATTTTCTTCTTTTATTGAAGGCTGAGAAATTTTAGGAAGTGGATTTGTACATTCTTTTTGAAGTTGAATTGATTCTATAGGTTGTTGAACTTCTTTTTTATTTATTTCTTTTGGTTTAAGTTCAAAACTTCTCTTTTTTTCAGATTGTTCTACTACATGAACTTCTTTTATTTGTTCTTGTTGTTCTTCTACAATAATTTCTTTTTTTTCATCATTTTTCATTCCTTTATCTTTAAGATAGTCAACCATAGAGAAATTTGGAATAGGAATTGGAAACATTTGAGGAGAATAACAAATTTCTAAGATAGCAGAATTAATCATTTCAATAATATATTGTTCTATCGTTGGTAATTGTTTACATTCATAATTACCTATTCTTAAATAATATGAAATACCAATTTTAGGTAATTCATGAAATGAAAACCAAAGAGTACTTGATGGGATTTTTAATATTCTTACTCTAACATCCCCTAATAATGATGTTATAGAAAATGATAATTGAATTTTAATATTTAACAATTTAAAATCATATACAAAAGATGCTCCAATAGGACCTGTATAATCAAGTGTTCCATCAATGGTAATAGCACCTGGCTCATTACCACATTGTACTTTAGGTGATTTAATATATGGAACATTATTTCCAATTTGAATAAGATTCATTGAAAGATTTGGTGTTAATTCTAATGCAAATAATTCATTAATTTTATGTCTTACTAAATTATGTAAATCAGTATTAGAAATGAAGGGATATGAAAGTAATTGAAGTAACATATTGACGGTACTAGACCAATGTTTATCAGAATCACTTAGTCCTTGTTCATTTTTAATCATTTGTTCTCCTAATAATTGGTATTGTTTTCTTCCACTACCATTTTTAGTCATTTGACTACTTCTTTGGTTATGTGCAAGTTCACATAATTCATCCAATAATTTATCCCAATATTCTAATTCATAAGCGTATCTAAATCGAATTTGAACAATGTCAGAGTTTTTATAAATTGGTCCATATTCCCCAATAACTCTCATAAAATTTTTCTTTGACATCTTTCTTCCACTAAAACTAACATTTTTAATTTGTACTGTTTTAAGAGGAATACGTACTAATTGAGTTGATATTATTAAATTAATACATTCACTATCAGTAGATAATATTGCACTTGTTTCTTCACTTTCTATTTGAATAATACATAACGAAGACACTTCATTTAACGGTGCATTATTAAACCAATCAGAAACAAAAGTAGGTATTTGATTTGTTTTTGGGCACTTTAAAGGAGTAGTTATTGGTATAGGAGGTGGAACTTTTGGAGAGTATTTAAAGAGTAAAAAGAATGTAATCGTAATAAAACATATTAATCCTAAAATTATTGTGAGACAGAGAATAAGAAAAGAAAAAATCATCTACAAATAATAGAGATTTTGTTTATTTTTTCAAAGTTTTTCTTTTCACTTTCTTTTTTTTTTTTCAACAAAAACTAAAACATCATTTTATTTTTCATTAAACAACTTTTTAAACTATTTTTTTTTATACATCTTTTTAATATAGTTTTTAAATAGTAAAATAAATTATAAATAACTTATTTTTATAATGATACTTTAATTATTAATTCTAAGTTTATGGAGGTAGGTGCTTCATTGGATGTTAAATATGAACGTGACAAATTGTTATATACAGTTTACGGATATTGGGAACCAGTTGAAATAGCAAAAATTATAAGTATATTGGAAAGAATTAATTCTCCATATCTCCTTCAATATAGAAATTGGATATACCAACAACCAGAAGATAGTGATAGAAAATTCTTTTCAAGAAAACAAGTTTGTAACTTTTATGATTATTGGTTACTATATATATAAATATTCATTGAAGAAGCCAAAAGGTGTTTTAACTTTTGAATCAGATTTAATTCCATTTACCTTGGAGCAATTTCTTCAAAATGAACCAAATCATACTTTAAATGGAGATAAAGCTATATCTGTAATTTCACAAGTATGGATGGCGTTAAATTCAATAAGAAATTTTTCTGATTATATTAAAGTCTATTCATTACATCCGTCTAATATTGCTATGTCAGTTATACCTGGAACTAATCCACCCACATATCAAATTCAATTAATGAATTATATTCCATTAATTTTTCTTCAAACATTTTCTACAGAACAAAAGATGTTTATTTCACCAAGTCAATTAAAACTTTTGGCTAAAGATAAAAGAGGTATTGATTGTAAAGCTGATCTTTTTACATTTGCGTTACTTGTAACAAAAATATGGACGGGTAAATTACCATATTCACCAAATGTTACATTAAAAGCATTAATAGAAAATTGTGTTGAACAGTATATTGATACTTCATTATTTAAAAATCCATTAGTTAAAACATTAGTTGAAACGATTTTATTAAAAAATGTAAATTGGGATTATACTTATGAAGATAAATATTTAAAACTTGCTCGTAAAGCAACTTTTTTAGAATTTAGAAGTAAACCTGAAGACTTTGAAATTATTGAAGATATTGGTCAAGGAGCATCTGCTATTGTTTATCAAGCAATTCAAAAAACAAGAAGAGGAGAACGTGTTGTTGCAATTAAAGAAATAACAATAAATGATGATGACAAGGAGTATATTCAAAATGAAGTTGATATTATGGCATTATGTCAACATCCTAATGTCATTCAAATGTATGACTCATTTATTCATTCGAAAAGTTTTAGAGGGTATCAACAAGGAAGTTATGCAGAAATTATTATTGAATTTTGTGATGGAGGAACATTACAAAGTTTTTTTGAGAAAAATTATCCAATTGAACCATTTCCAGATTATTTAATGACACATACATTATCAGAAATATTAAAGGGATTATGGTATCTTCATAGTGAACATCATATTGTTCATCGTGACTTAAAACCAGAAAATATTTTATTAAAAGTTAATCCAAATAATCCTCATGTACCTTTCATTAAAATTGCTGATTTTGGATTATCTAAAATTGTTGAAAATCATCAAATGATGCAAAGCTATGTTGGAACTCCTGTTTTTATGGCACCTGAAGTATTTAATAGAATTCAATATAATTATAAATGTGACTTATGGTCATTGGGAGGATTACTTTATTTCTTACGTACTCACACTTATCCACTTAGTGCTAATAATCAAAGATTTATGGAAAATATGCGACTCAATGTTTTACCAATATATGAATATAAGATATGGAAAACAATTCCAGGTATTAAACGAATTGTAGAGAATCTTATTGTCTACAATCAAAAAAAAAGGTATAGTTGGCAAGCTATTCATAATGACCCATATGTGAAACAAATTCTTGAAGAAGACAATGTTGTTAGAGATTATTCAAAGTTATAAATCAATTATAATTTTCTATTTTGTTCGTTTTATCTTTCAAATATAAAGCAAGTTCTTTAATCCTGAGCCACAATAAAAACATGTTGTTGATGTACATTGAATTGTATTTAATAATGGTTTTAATAATTCTTGTTCATGTGATGAAAGTAATGGAAATATTGAACAATTATTACATCTCATACACTTCCAAGACTTATAAACTTTAACTACTGGTTGTTTAGTTATTACACAAAGTTTAAAGCAATGACTCAATGGACATACAATTTGATTCTTTTTAATAATACAAGACTGTTTACATAATGGACATCTATATTCAAATATATCTTTATATTCCTTAGTCCAATTTGGTAGTTCATAATTACCAATAAAACAAAAATATCTTTGAAGTAAATCATGAATAAATGTTGGTAACTTTGATAATATAATTCCTTCAGATTTTAAATAAGTAATCCATTTTAATAAAATATTTGCAGTAATATCTATTTGTAATTGATTAATTTCTTTTATTGATTCATTTCTAATAACACTATCTTCTGTTATTAAATTTGTTAAATTTAAATCATATTCTTTCCATAATGAACTAAGTTCTTCATCAATTTTAGGTATTTCATTTTCTTTTATTTCTTCCATTCCTTTCTCTCTTTTATAAATTACTAATAAATGATTGGGAAATACTGATCTACTTAATGAATTTTGTAATGGAATTAATGAATAAATATTTCCTTCAGAAGACAAATCAAATGAAACAATATTATTTGCAATAGTACTAATTTCATTATTATTAAGATTTAATTTCTTAATATTAAACTGATAGTCTTGAAACAATACTGATGATTCTGTATTAAAACAACATGTAGTACAAAGTCCTATTTCTAATGATGAAATGCATTGAAATGTTTTAAGATCTACAACCTTTATTTGAGTTGATTTTAATACAAATATTTTATCTTGATAAATAATAATTGAAAGAGGAACACAATAATCTTTTTCCATAATTTCTGTTTTAACAAATGTGAATGACTTATTTTTAAATTCTAACAAATCTAAACATCCATCAATTCTTCCAAATATAAAGTATGTAGTTTCATTTTTTTGAAATGATACAAAATGTTTTGAATACATTTTTAAGTTAATAGAAATTATAGAGTCATAAGGTTCTGATAATATCATGAATGTATTTCCTGTTAGTACTGCAATATCATTTTTATCAGTAAATTGTGCATCTACAATAAATAATGAATATTTTCTGTTAATATATTCTTCATTATTTATTTTATGTTCTACGCTTTTCCCCCATAACTCCTTAAAATACAAATTAATTATATGTGAAATATCATTTGATATACACCATAATGAAGATGGTGTAGTTTGTTCTGTTTTTTCTGTATAAACAACTAATGAATGACAATTCCAAGATACTAATAATCGTTCTTGTTCATCACTTTTAGTTTTATTCCAACACATTGAAGTAACAGTATGAATACTATTCTTTGCTTCATTCGACGGAACAAGAAAAATTAAATTTGAAGGCTCAAAATTACCTACATCAACATTGTCTTGGTCTGATGGCATATCAAAATTAGTGATAAAACCATTTGTTGGATTTGTTACATAACAAATATTATTTCCTCCAACAGCTACTAATCCATTAGTAGAAACTTTAATCATTGGAGTAAATGATGTTGTCCGAAACAAATTTTTCATTGAAATACATTTTTTAAGTTCTTGTTAATTAGTATTAATAATTTTATGATAAAAGAATTATAAAAGATAATTAAAAGAAAATTTCAATGATTCAAAGCCGTATGTCTTTAGCTCCTTGTGATATATAACAGCACATTGGAATAAGAAATATACCATAATATCTCCAAACAGTAAAATAGCATGTTTTGTATTTTGGAATTAATGTATAATCACCATCTAATCCTTTAACATTAATTGTAAATGAAGTAGAATTAGACCATTCACTACATTTATTTATTTCATACAAAACATTTACACGGTCTTTTGTTCCTTTCTTATATAATTGTAAATAAATATCTCTTTTACGTGGATTTTCTATTTCAATTTTTAGTACTGTACCTTCTTGAATAACTTCTTTAATTTGAATTGGAGTACCAAGCACAATAGAAGATGCTGCTATGTTTCGTTCATTTGTTGGAAAATAACGAATATCATATTGACCTTCACAAAGTGAATTAAATTCAATTGTTCCTTTTGAACTATTGATATATTTATATTTTAAATATTTTCTGTTATCACATTCATTAATGTCAAATAATCCTATCCATGAATATCTATTATATTTATCTCCAACATCATATTGAACTTGAATACTTGAATTATTAGGATTACTAACAATAAATAAAATATTATCGTCAAAATATTCAGGAACAGAATAACTTTCTGGTATTTCTGGTGGTGATAAACTCATCAATTATTATTAAGATTTTTTATACCTTTTTGTTAGTAAAAATACTTTTACTTGAAAAATAAAACAATTTAAATGAAATAAAAAACGATAAACATCATTTTATTTCAAAAAAGTTTCCATAATATCTCTAGCTACTGAATCAAAATTAGTATTATCTGAACGAGAAGTCATTCGATAAAGATCTTTAGTATAATAACTTAATTTCATTCGTAAAATTTGATATTCTTGCATATCATTAATAAACTTATCTTTGACAATCAGCTCTCTGAGTTGAGTCAATCCATTGTATGTAATATCTGGTTTATCAACAGAACAATCAACTTCACTTTTCAATGTTAATACTGGTATTAGTGGTTTAAACTTTGACTTAATAAGGTCATCAGGTGAATAAGGTAAAAAGAAAATCCAAGAATAAATATCAACTGAACATTCTGGAATAATTTGTAACATATCAAATAATTGTAATCCACTCAGAATAATCATTGGATCTTTGTCAAATGGTAAATTGAATATTGTTATTAATTCATTTAATATTGTAGGCATTCTCTTTTTTAGTCTTGTGAATGAACATTTTAATAACATTACTTTCAATAATAATAAACCATTAATATAAATTTGTGTACATGGATATTGTTTTATAGTATCAATTAATTTGTCTAATAAAATTTCAACTAATAATTGGTTTTGATCCATAAAAGTATCAAACACTTCATTTTCTCCAGAAAGTAATAAAAATGCAACTCTTTTAAATATTTTGGCTCGTGTTGGAATTTCATTTTCTTTTGTAGTAAATAATTGTCCCGATTTACCAATACTATTAATCATATCAAATAATAGACGTGCTCCATTAGTTGTATAAACTGAATATATTGGTATTTTCCATAAATTTAATAATGTTGGAGATTTAGTAAAGAAATCTTCATTTGTAAAAACATTTATTACAAGTTTACTCCATTTATTTGTTAATTGGTTTCTTTTTGCTAATTCAATGAGAACATTAAGAGAAGCAATATTTATTCCCATATCATTACAAGGATGAAGTAAATTATTTTCAAATTGTTTTCCTAAATCAATCATTGTTGAAATAGAAGAATCATCAAATACAAAAGAAATAATTGGAATAATATCATTTGTGACTATGTTTATAACATCAGAATTAATCAGTAATTCATTATTAACAATATTTGGTTCACTCTCTTCACTATTTTTTGATGGTGTTTTACTCTCATTAACTTCACTTGTTCTTGGTGTTTTACCTTCACTTGACTCACTAAGATGTTCCGGTGTTGATAAAACAGATGAAATACTTTTTCTTTTTTGATTAATTTTAATTGTTTGATTATTTTCTTTCCATTGATGAATAAAAAGCATAAACTTATTAAGAACATTAGTGATTAATTCTTGCCAACCAGTTTCAAGTTTTGTTTGAAGTTTAACATCATTTTGATTCATAGAATCCAAAAAAACTTTAATTGTATGAATATTAGAAAATATTAATTCATCATTATTAATATAACAATTAATGATTGATTGAATATACATTTGAGTTCGATAAATTTCTATTGGAGAAATAATTTTTGAAATTAAAATTTGAAGGAAATTTAATATTTGTTTTCTTGGAATTTCTAAGAACATATTTGTTTCACTAATAACTAATAAAGACCATAACATTTTTACAATTGACTCTTTATCAAATGACTTAAATAAAGAAATGTGTTCATCAGAGAATTCATTTGTAATAATAAGATAATTTGAAACAAATTCTAAAGGAAAAGTGTTAAAGACTTTTTCAATAAAAGCAACACAATTTGTTTGAATTAAGAATAAGTTTGTCGCTTTCATACAAAATTCATATAAGTCGAAATATGTTAATATGATTTGTTTTATTGTTGAAGTAAGGAAATATTTTTGAATTGGTTGTTTTTCTTTTGTACCTTTAACATCAAAAAATACTGAAACAACTAACATAGGTACAAAGAGAACAGCATTTCCTATTTGTTGACCTGCACTAACTTGTTGAGACTGAGGATTTGAATTTTCTTCATATAATGATTTATAGGGGAATAAATTTAGTGAATATTCAAAAAGCTTTCTTTGAATATCGATTATTGGACTAACTTCATCACACAATAATAAAATTTGAGGAGAAATAATACTACACATTTGATTGAGAATAGTTGATAATGCTTGAATCAATAAAACTACAGAAGTTTTATATTCTGTTGATGGAATATAAGAAACACAATCATCAATCATTCTAAGAAAATGTTGACGATAAATATTCTTTTCTTGAGAAATTCCACTAATTAATGTTTGAATAAATAAAGGATATCTAGTAATACATTCATCTGGATGAGTAATATCACTAACTTTCATTAACAATTTAACTAAAGATAATAAATGAAGTTGTAGTTTAGGAGAAGATGTAATAGATTCAGCAAATGAAGATAATACAGTATATTGAATAGAAATACCAATTTTTTTTATTGTTTGATTTTCTTGATAATTAGTAAAAATATTAATTAAAATATCAGTTATTAATGATTGATATTTAAAAATTACATTCTTATTTGAGTTATTAACAATTTTTTTATTTGCTTTTAAATAAATCATTAATGTAGTAATAATAAACAAAAGAAGATTATTTGGTTCTGGTAATTGTTCAATTTGAGGATTAATTTCTTTATATTTATTTAATAAATATTTTGGAACTATTGCTCCTTCTAAAGCTTCAATCATTTTATTATCAATACAACTAAATAAAGTTTCAATCATGTTAAGATGTGTTAACAGAAGGTCATCATTTACTTCAAAATTACAATATTTTGTTCTTTTTTCAAGAGGAATATATAAAGGAATAAGAATTGGTAAAACAACACGACCAATTGTTTCAACATTAAATGAACATTGAATAAAATCAAGGAAATAAGGATCACATGACTGATGATTATAGAATCTTAAAAATAATAATAATGCTCTATTAAAAACTGAATTTTCAATATCGTAAACTAATACTGTTGAATTTTTCCAAAATAACATATATTTTAATAAGTCATCTTCATTTCCATCTTTTAATTTTTCTGTAATAAAGTCATATGTTAGTTGTGGATGAGCAATCCCTATAGTATGGAAAAATAATACAACATCAGTTAATATTGAGTAATTATCTTCATCTAATATTTTCCATAATACTTGATATAATTCATAAATAAATGTTTCATCATCAAGTTGAAGTACATCTTTTTCTTCTTTTTTCCAAATATCATAATAACATTTTGCTGCTCTAGCACGTAATACTGCATTAGGATGTTGTGAGATAAGTCTTTTTAATTCATCTATCCATCCATTATTATTTAATTCTTTTTTTAATAATATTTGAATTCCTTCAATTCCTATTTCTTCTTCTTTTTCATTTTCTTCATTAGATTCTTCATTATTATTTTGTATTTGATATCTTTTAAATGGAGTAATTTCTGCATGAAGTAATTTCATTATATTACAAAATTCTGTAAATAATTTTAATTTAGTCTCAGTTATTCTATCATCTTTTGCAATATAATTTTTCATAAACATTTCAAATACTTTATTTGATTGAATAGTAATTTTCAATAATTCAATATCTTTTTCTTCAGTTTCTTCTAATTTATCTTTAAGACAAAGTTCTATTAAATCATAACATTCTTTTACTCTTTCAATTAACCCATTCTTTTCTACAATTTCAGACAATTTATTTAATACTGAACAAACAACTTTTATTTTAAATTCTTTCATTTCTTCCATTTGTTTTTCATCTCCATGATATGTATTGATAAAAGACAATGTTCTTTTAATAGCATATTCTTTATCGTTTGAAATAAGATTAATAATATTTTCAAATAATATTTTACAATTCATGTTTTTGAGAAATTCTGCTAATAAGTCTACATCTTTTCTTTGTCCTGTTTCTTCTTTTAATTGAAGTAAACAAAGTATGTCTTCAGTAACTTTATGAATAATTTGTTCTCCAAGTATTTGTTTACCAAGTAATTCTTCATAAACAGATATTATGTTTAATATTCCATTTTTCTTTGAATATTCAAACAAATCTGTTAGTGCTTCTTCAAATATATTTTGTGAATATTCTTTATAAAATATTACCATCTTTTCTTTTTCTATGTCTTGGTCTTTAGCATTTAATCCTAAAAGATAAAAATTTACCCTTCTGGTTAATGCACTATCCTTTTTATTTAATAATATTAATATTCGTTCAACAATATATTTAAATTGTTCTTCATTAAATATTCCACTATTTAATTTTATTCTTGTACATAAAATATCTAACATGTCTCTTAATACTAATGATTTTTCATCAGTAAATGTATTTAAAATACCATATAACATTAATTCTCTATTTGCTAATTGTTCTTCTTTTATTGGACAATCAAGTTTAAGTAACATATACGTTAATAATGGTTTTCTACTAATGCTATTTGAACGTAATATATCCCAACATAATTCCCAGAAATATTTCTCATTATTCTTTTTAACTTCATCAATAATTTCAATTGTTTTATCTTTAATTCCTCCAGTGTTTTCTTCCATACCAACTATAACAGAAATAATAAATGCTTTTTGAATATCTGGAATATTTGAAATTAAAGGAAGTATGTATTTAATAATTATATCTAATATCTTTGTTCTAATATCTGTTGCTCCACTTCGTATTAATGGAAAAATTCCTGGTGTAAAACACCAGATATCAGCCATGATTCTGTTTTGTCCTATTCTTTCAAACAATAATGAAAATAATTCTAATACTTGGTTATGCACTCCAGCTGGTATTTGTGGATCTAGTGCTTGTGCCATTCTTCTCATAAATGTTTGTTTAGCCGGAACAACCGGAAACTCTTTGTTATTTTTAATAAATTTAGTAAAGGTTTGAACCATTTGAAGAATATCAGTCCAAACCTTACATCTTTCCATTTGATTTAATAACTTCTCTGCTTCATCATTGAATTTTTGAAACTTATTCTTTTCTTTTTGAGTCGTCAAAAAAGAAAGATCAATATCTTCGTTAATGTTCCTTCTCATTTGTTGGTCTTGTTACTATTTATGAGATGACTAAGATTTTTCATTAATCCTCATTTTCTTCATCTGAACTTTTTCTCTTCATTTCTTCCTCAAAAACGGCTTTTCCTTCATTTAATTCCCTTTTTGTGAGGAAAAAGTTAGCCAGTTAATAACTTCTTTATCCCTACAAAGTTGCCACGTTAGTTTTTATTCTCTAACAAATATCATTTTTGTTTGATAGAAATAAAAATGTCATACAAAAAATATTTATAAAAAAACTATCATGTGATATAAAACAATAAAAATTCATCATTGAAAAGTAATTTTGGGGTTAAAAGAACTGTCAAAAACAATTGATAAATTAATGACAGATTTAAAAAGATTATTGATTAACGTCGAAACTGAACTTGTTGAAGTAAGAAATGAATGGGATGCCATTGTAAATGAAACAGATTTAATCTTATCTAGTGAACCAAAAGAATATTCTGTAATTACATTTCCACCAACAGAGCCATTACTTTCTAAAATTGGTGTTATTGATGGAGAAATCAAAGAGATCAAAGAAAATATTGTTTCTGTTGAAGCAACTAAAAGGATGTTTTTTGTTGCGTTTGTTTATTATTAAGTAAAGAATTTACTCAATATTGAATTAATAAATAATATTCTAGTAAAATAGACCAAATTGAAGAAGAAAGAAAAAGTTTAGTTGAAGAAATTGATGCTAAAGAAACCGAAAAGAAAGATTATATTGACAAAATAAATGATACATCAAAAAAAAATGAAGAACGTGTTGGTATGAGAAAAACAAGAATGGGATTATATGCGAAAGAAAATGAATCACTAAGAGCATCTGAAGCATTAGCTCATGATATTAGTGAGAATATTAATGCAACAGTTTTTATGATTGAAGAACAAGATTCAAGATTATCTCGTACTCAATTAAGATGGAGTGAAATGACAAGTATTTTAGGATTATCTAAAACAGTAATGGATTTAATTCATTCAAGAAATAAAGTTGATAAATTAATTGTTTATGGTGGATTGATTGGCATTATTATTATCATTGTATTGTTATATTATTTCATAAAACATTAATTTATTTCTTCAAATGAATTTAAGAATTATAATAATTATACTAAAAAACAACATTTCTAAAAGTTAAAACAATACCAATTCAAATAATTAGTGATTATTACTTATTATTTCAGAAAATTATTCTTTCTTCAAAAGCTTTTTTTTCTCAAATACCATTAATTTCATAACAAATAAGAAATTACCCTTTTTAATGACAATAAATAACAAAAAATAGCAACATTAAACCATTTAATTTTTATTATTGACAATCAAACATAAGTTGTGTTTTTTTAATATTAGTTTGGCTAGATTTAAACACAAAAACAAAAGAGAAAAAAAAATTAATTAAAGTTCATCGTCTTCAAACGCAAAATAATTATCCAAAATAAATTGAGCTCTTTTTCTGACAGTTGAATTCTTAGAGCTTAACTACTAAAATAAATATCTTTAAGTAATAAAAAAAAACATTTAATAATGAACAAACTGAAAGATCTT
This sequence comes from Entamoeba histolytica HM-1:IMSS, assembly GCF_000208925.1. NCBI lineage: Eukaryota > Evosea > Mastigamoebida > Endamoebidae > Entamoeba > Entamoeba histolytica. The sequence goes on from NW_001915006.1 coordinate 26,154, forward strand.
CACAAATATTTTCAAAATAGAATTGTTCTAAGATTGATGTTAAATCTAAATTAACTTCATCTGCAAATTTTAAAATATTTAATATTCCTTTTAAAGTAATAGAAATTAATTGTTGTTTTTTTATTTCAGTCATATGGTTTTGTAATATTTGAATAAGTATTGGAAGTATTCCAATACTTTTTTGTAGAGTTAAAGATAATAATTCATTTGAACAACCATATATATAATTTGCTAACGTCCATTCAATATTTTCCTTGACACAACTTCTTTTCTCATCTTCATAAGATTGTATAAGTATTTCAATAAATCCACTACTTTCAAATTGTTTAATTATTTCAATATTTTCACATGCAGCAATATTTGAAAGAATTTGATAAATGTCTGCAATTTCGTCGTTTTGATTTTTTTTAGTTAATTCTTTTAATATATCTAATATTCCATATGATATCATTTTTTCTACAATAAACTCATTTTTAACAATCATATTATTTGCAATTTTTATTGAAGGAATTGATAATTTTATATTATCATTTGGTAAGTATTGAATAACTTTTTCATAGACAATATCATTATCAATTAAATCACTAAATTTTGGTTTACTACTTACATAATAAAATGCCCATAATGCATCTGAAACAGAGTCAATATCATAAATGTCATTTACTTGAACTAAGAAATATTGTATGTATTGACTAACTTCATTATAATTTATTATACTTCCTCTACACATATTAAGAAAGAGCCATGACATTGCATGTTGTAATGATTTATCGGATTTATATTTTTGAAAGAGTGTTGAATAAATATTAATAATACTAAGTTGTGAAATAATTAATTTTAATTCATCAAATGCACTAATATTTGAAAGAATATAAATTGTTGAAATAACTATTGAAATATTATCGCTTTGTAATAATAAATGAACGTGAGAATTAAACCCACTATCAAGAAGATGCTTTGAACATTCTTCACTAAGTGAACAAAAATCATTCAATAGAAAAAGAGTATTAAGTAACGACACTGTTTCCATATTTGGTAATGTTCTAACTAAATACGGAATAATCCCAGATTTAATTATTAATGATTGTTGTAATGATTCGTTTGATAAATACGACCTAAGTGTTGGAATTAATGATAAATTTCCTTGGTTCATTACGTCATTACATTGTTGAGAAATAACCTCAATTGTTGGTAATATTGGAACGTTAATAACTTCACTACTAATTTGATTTCTTTTTTGTTCCATCATTTCTCTCCTTCGACTTCTTCTCATATCATTTCTTAACTCTTGTTTATCTTTCAATATTTGTTCCATTCTTCAACAACTTTTGGTTTTTCAAGTAAAAGGGTTTTATAAATAACATAAAAATAATTAAAAAAAAAAATGTTTTATGAAATATAATTGTAAATGTCTTTGTTAGAATCATACTCCAAATATTCTTTGATTACCATTTCATCAAGATAAGGCTGAATGAGTTTTGCATCGACAACTAAGTCATCAGATTGTATCATAGAAATGATTTGTTTTTTTGTTGCTGACTTGGCTCTTTTCATTGTTCTAACAATCTTGGCTTGAATAGCTAAACTAGTATCTTTGATGATAGACTCTTCCTTTATTTTTTGTTTTGAAATTACTTTATGTGTTGAGATATTAACATCTTCCTGAATTGGAATAATTTTATTATTTGTATCAATTAAATTCATTTTCTTCAAAAATGAAATAACTCCTTCTCCACCAATAACTTTATTTTTAAATTCATCTTCTGTTAAATTTCCTTCACTCGCCATAATTAATGCTACTGCTTGACTATGATTTAACGTATGAATTCCTTTACACCCATTAAATTGTATATTATAAATTGATGACTTATGTAAGAATCTTAACATTCTTTTAACATATTTTTTATGATAAAATCCAACAAACATAACAATAATAGGTTTTAAAGCTTCTAATGGTGGTACAGAAACAAATGTTAATGGCCAAATATGATTAGTAGCAATTAAAACATTAATTTGCATTGATGTGTGTAAACATTGATAATATGTTGTTTTCATAAATTGATGAGATAATTCTGAAGATTCTTTTGAATCAGCAATCATTCGTTTTGTTATATAAATGAAACTACCTCCAGTTGATGGACTAACAGACTGTAAAAACTTATGTGGAACTTCTTTTCCATTAACAAGAGCAACTCCAATGAATGATATTAATGAAGTATGAATAGAGTCTTTAATTTCACAAATGTTATATAATTCCATTGCAACACTCATTTCATTATCTTTCATCAATTCAACAGCAACTGTTTTAACACCAAATCCTTTAGACAACAAATTATTAAGAACATTTTTAAGACTATTACTAAAATCTGTAACTTCTGGATAATGTGCTTGTATAAAATTTTTCCAATACATATAATTAATAATAATTTGTTTTTCTTCTTTTTCTTTAAAATCATTTACTAAGAACTCTTTTAATACTTCATCAAATTTACTAGAAAGTCCAATAGTTTTTGAGGCACGATAAATTGTTTGAGTATATTCAAATTTTGAAGTGAAGTGTTGAATAAAAATAGAAGTAAACTTTTCTAATGACTCTTGACCAAATATTTTGGTATATAATACTTTTTCTACCTCTTCTCGAACAGATAAAGGAACTGTCTTTTCACAATAATGATAAATGACAACAAAATTATTTTCGAGATTATTAAAATGATTTAATACAAAGGTACAATATTTTAAGATTTCTTGTGTTTTATTATCTTCTTGATTAATATATGAAGAACAACTTGCCATATCCCATAAATTAGTATAGAATTGAGTTAATTTTAATTCAGCCTTTTTAGAAAGTTCAGTATTAGAAGATGTATAATAACCCATTTCTTTATTAATATTAGGATCTAATTGGCCAACAAGAGGTGTATAAAAATAATTTCTAAGTCCATTTAAGAATACTTGTTCTGGTGTTGGGAAAGAAGAGAATTTTTGAGATCTGATCATAGGAATAGTTATGTAGATAGGATATAGTACAATCTTCATCATCTTTCTAAGATGAGATAGTGTTTGAATAAATGTTAAATATGACACTAAAATTTTATTTGGTGAGAAAGACTCAAAGGTCTTTAAGACTTTAGCAAAGAATTCTTGTAAAGACTTATCTAATAACTCATATAACTGACATACTCTCTCAGTAGTTTGATGAGAAATTATTTCAGATACCATAGAATTAATTTTCATAACTTCAGAAATAGATGGTGATTCTCCATTAATACTTTTTAGTAATATCGTCCAAATAGTATTGAACAACTTCATCTGTCGTTTAAAAAAAAATTTTAGTTTCTTTTTAAAAGAACTATTTAATTATGAAGATTAAATTATTATTTTTTCTATTGATGTTTGTATTTAAAAACATAAAATTATTATAAATAACATTTTTATTTCTAAAAAAAGATAATTAGGTTTTTTAAAAAAAAATTATGGAAAAACAATAACAATGGACAATGATTGGATGCCTTATGCAAATGAACCTGAACCACCTCAAGGACAACTCATTCCATTTATCACATCACCACCACAACTCTGTGAAGAAGTTATAAAATTATTAGGTGTTACAGAAAAAGATAAAATAATTGATGTTGGATGTGGAGATGGTAGAATAGTTATAAGTGCCGTTGAGTTAACTCATTGTAAAGGAGTTGGGATTGATATTAATCAAGATTTGATTGATGGTTGTATAAAAGAAATGAATGAAAAAAAATTAAATACTTATCTTCACTTTCAAGTCGATGACTTTTCACGACCAGATTTTGACTTTTATCAATGTGATTGTGTATGTTTTTATTTTGTCCCAAGGATTATTAAGATGATGAAACCAAAGGTGTTAGAATATTTAAGAGCAGATCATTCAAGAAGGTGTGTTTCAATAAGATTTCCAATAAAAAACATTATTCCAACAAAAGTGAATGAAGCAATGAAACTTTATTATTATGATTGGCAAAGTAAAGAAGGTAAATATGGAACCAATGAAGATGATTGTTTGTTACCAGCATTTTAAATGAATTTAATTTAAAAAAGAAAAAAAAGTCAATTATTTGTTTTTCTTCTTCAATGATATTCTTAATAATTAATGCATATCTCCAATAATACCGTTATCATGAATATCAACATTGAAATAAGCACCTGATTCTAATACTCTCTTTGTATTATCTTCAAAAATCATAGCTTTTTCAATATCTCTTTGTAATTGCATACATCCACGGATTCTATTTTCTAAAATAATTTGAGGTTCATTAGTAGTATAAATGTCTAATGTATTTTTACCAATTAATATTTGATTTTCATGATCAATTACTGCATCAATAACATTATCTTGAATACATTTAGCAACAATAAATTCAGTATCTTCAACACTATCTAATTGTAGTTTCTTTTGAATTTCTGATAATCCAATTCTACTGTATGAAACATAAATCTTTCTAATAGCAGTTTTAATAACATTTTGTCTAATACGAATAACTAATCCATTTGTTTTATCTTCTGTAAACCAATCTTTAAATTCCTCAACTACTTTCTTAAATTCTTCTAAACCACCAACTTGAACTGCTTGAGTTAATCTATAATATGGAAGAAGTGCTTTTAACATTCCATTTTGTAAAAATACATTTCTTCTTGGAATTTCTCCCATTAATAATTGAACAAGAGTTAACCATTTAGTTACACAAACATGAAATCCATATGCTTTTGGTAATTGTGGTGCTTTTCTTATAGCTGTTGTTAATGAGTCATAAGCGTCTGAATATTTTAAATGAATACATTGAATTCTTCCAAGATAATAATAATAACGAGCTTGTTGTTGATTAGAGACACTTTGGTTAATTAAACTTTTTGTAATAAACTTTTCACAAACTGAGTATTGTGATGTAGCCAAATAACAACGAACAATAAGATTAGTTAATGTAGCTTTTGTTTCATTAGCTTGTCTTAATGTTGCTGTAGTATGAGCTATTAATAATTGATCAATGATAGTTACTTTACAAAGCTCTGCAGCACGTTCATAATAAAAATATAATTTTGCAATTAAAGCATCTGTAGAAATATGTAATAAATGTGCACGACTAACTGATTGTTGTGCCCAAAAGAAGGCTTCAGGATATTTTTGATTATCAAGACAAGCAATCACAACTAATAATAATATATAACTTTCTATTTCTAAATCACCAATTGGCAATATTTCATTTAATGTAACTGATGGTAATGGTTGAAGAATATTAACATCATTTCCTGATGATGGAAAATGTGAAATAGTAAATGACCTCAATGGAGAATATAATAATGAAGTTGTTTTAACATGTTTTTCTACAGCACTAAGAAGAATATTAGGTCTAAATAAATGTTTACGTAACCATGCTGTTTGATGATTTAATTTATTCATTAATCGTTCTCCTTTTTCTGTAACACTTTTTTGAATAACTTGAATAGCACTATTAATGGTGTTAGTCACTTGATTATCTAATTGATCAATTCCTTTTTGAATTTCTACTTCCATTTCCTTTCTATTTGATTTTTTAGTACTTGAAGTTTTTATTTTTTACTTTTTGAAGTTTTATTTTTTTTTCATTATTTCTAAAAATTCACTTCTTACTTTCCTAAAATTTTGTTTTATTAAAAAATATTGTTATAAAAAAATGTTAAATAACACAAAGCATTTCAATTAGAAGAGATCACCAAATCCTCCGAAGTCTTCCTCTTCTTCTTCTTCTTTTTTCTCTTCTTTCTTTTCTTCAGCTTTAGTCTCAGTTTGTGCAGCAGTAGCGGCTGGAGCAGCAGCTGCAACAGCCATTGATCCCATTTGTTTCTTTCCAGCTTCAATTACTTCCCAAACATTTTTACCATTCATAGCATCAAAAACTTGTTTGACTTTAGCTTCATCAATTTCAGCACCAGCAGCAGTAAGAATTTCTTTAACCTTAGCTTCTTCTGCGTGTTCGTGTCCAATAGTACAAAGGATATAAGCTGCGATGTATTGCATAATGGTTAAAAGGGTTACTTTTTTTTAGTTTTAATAATTTCTTTTTATTAATTATAGCTTTAATATAAGAAATAATAATGAATATAAGAAAAGAACTAAAAATTTCATAAATGTATAATAATTTAGGACTACGAACAGTCCGTGGAACTGGTACTTCTGGGTATGTTCAAATGAGTAAATCATATCTAAAAAAGAATACTGAAAATGTTGGTAGTCAGTACTATATGACCAAACCAAAAAAGAATAATTTCATGGATCAGGAGATTATTGAACATGAATTACGTAGAAAAATAGAAATTATGGTATTAGAATGGGTAGAAAAAAATTGTAAAACAATGGATGAGAAAGCAAAACAAGAAAAAATTAAAGAACAAAGAAAATATTATCAAGAAAAAATTAACGATGAAATAATTAATAAAAAAAAAGAATTAGAAAGAATTAGAAGAGCTTGTAAAGTAAAAGAAAGTCCAGATAAAGACTTTGATATTACCACAGAAGTATTAAAAAGAATTATTGAAGAAAATAATAACTAATTGTTTATTAATATGGTTTGATATTATAAACTGATAACATTAAAGAAACGTCCATCAACAGAATCTTGGTGAATATGGAAGACTATTTTTTCCTGATCAAGGTCAAGAATTGATTTAAACTTACTTCCAATCAATTTCACAGCTTTAGAATCATCATGCTCCCCTACCCATAAAGAAATCCTTATTTGATTTTTTTTACAATTAAAAACACACCCTTTGACTAACTCACTTGAAGGAAAATCTTCTCCAATGCATGCTAAAATAGTGTTTAACCACTTTTCCTCAATTCCTTCATTCTTCATAGTTTTACTACAATAATGAATCCATCTACCTCCATTTTTATTTTGTGCATCTTCCCATTTTGGTTCAATACCCTTTCTAAATAGATAATAACTACTCATACAAACTAAATCAGAGGCTTTGATGATATTGTTGTACATTCTCCAAAAGTTTTCAACAGTACCAAAACAATAAACCTCTTTTGTGTTTGACCCATACGGAATACTTTCATTTGAAGGTTGGTCATACCATAATGTCCAAGAAGTATTTAATTTATGTTGACCATCAATAGGTTCAGCGTTTAACGTCATAGTCAATTGATGTGGTTCTAATACTTTCACACTCATATAATTACAATAACTGTTTATAAAATATTTCCAAACGTTTATATAGGTAGTAAAGATTAAAAAGTGATAATTGACAAAAAAATGATAATCACTTTCTTTTTGAGGATTTTAAATTAGGTTGAAATTTATTTCTTTTCAAAATTTATGTTGAAATGATATAATTATCTTTCTATTTACTCATAACTTTTAGGATTTATTTAATCAAAGCTGGATATAATAGACTTCAGTTTATATAGCTCAACGTAATAATTAGCTTATTTATTGTTCGTAAATAGAAAAAACTCCTAACTATTTTGAAAGTAAGAATATAAATTTTAATTTGTTTAGTATTTTGTGTAAGGAGAAATCGAAAAAAAATGATATTAGACAATGTTTTTTTTTTCTACTTTATAGTATAACCATTAACTTTAACAAACAAATTCACATCAAAGAAGTACCATTATTTCTACTACTCACTATGTTATTAATGGATTAATCTCATCAAAGTATTTTCACATATTATATTATTTGTTGTAGTTGAAAAAGAAAATCAAAAAAAAAATTGTTAACAAAAATACAATGATATTTGACTTTAAAAAAAATTCTTTTTGATTTGGCTTTCCTCAACTAGTGCTTCTGTTAATGCTTCATGAAACTTTGCTACTATGATAGGTTGTTCATATTTTAACATACAAATAATTAGTTGAAGGTCTGCTTTTTGTAAGTCAAGACAAGACTCCATTTTTTCTATTATTGTTTTACCAAATGGAATATTTAGTGTCAATAGTTCATTATATAAAATACTTGCTTTACTCATTAATAAGATTGATATCTCCTTAAATAGGTATTTAGCTATTAATGTTTTACGTTTATCAATTAATTCAATAGATCGTTTTACAAGGTCTTCAATAATAAATTCATGTTCTAAAGGAAGTAATAATTCAATTGGACTTATTTGAGGAAATGGATTTTCAAGTTTTAATGCTTTGTCAATGATATTAATGAAATAACTTGCTCTTGACGCATAATAAGAAATTATATTAACTTCTTTCATTGTCTCTACTGAAAGTTGTTTTGTTACAATGAGACATAAAGGAAAAGGAAAAATAAAATAATCTGTTGGTTCGATAGCTGTAACAAACTGAACAGTAAAAAAAGGATTGATTTGAACAGTAAGATTATTTGAATGTAACTCTATCATTGTTGGAGATGAAAATTGGTCCAATAACAATGAAATATCATTAATTTCATCTGTAGAAGTTGGAACACAAACAGTGTAATAACTTCGAAGATAACCAGAAATAATTGCTGAAATATATCGAGTACGTTCCATAAATGAATGACCTTCATAAATGAATTGTAATTGAAGATGGTATTGTTTTTTTGAGTATAATAATTGAATAAATTCATCAATTTTATCAATAAATGTAAGTAATTGTTCATTAAGATAATTTGTTGATTCTTCCCTATTTATTGTTATATTTAGTAATTGATAATAAAAGAAGATACGATTAATGTAATCATAAAATGAATCATGAAATGATTTGTGATTAATTATTCCTTTAGGTAAATACACTCCAACATCAACAACAATCACTGGATATCCTGTTGGACATGTAACCATAAATGGTATATGAAGAGTAAAAACAACAATGTCAACATCATTTTCATCAAATTTTTGAACTCCAAACTCATATTGATAATATGTTGGAATGTGTGTAGTTTGAATTCTTATTTCTGTTGGTCTATCAACATGAATTGATGCTTTTAAAGGAATTGATTTATAATATTGATTCATTCCATAACTTATAATTTTACTTTGTATTTCTTGTATCCGAGGAGTGTTTTGACAATACTCCATCATCAATTGACGTTTAGCCAAATCTGGATAAGATATAACATTCAATAAAAATATATGACTTTCATGTTGTTCTTGTTTAAGTTTAAATGTTCTTGGTATTTTCCATTGTGTTTCAGTTAGTAAATCCTTAGTTGTAACTTCTCCTAATAATGTTTGAAAATTCCCCCAAATAACTCCCCAATGCTCGTGAAGGTTATGTGAAGCCATAGACTTAATTTTAAAGAAAGAGCTTTTGAGTCTACTTGGTGATTCATTAATTTCAAGAGCTTCTGAACGAGGGATCTTATAAGACATTTCACTAAACACTTAATTTCTAATTCTTTTTTTTCTTCTGCAAATTCCATTAATACAGAAAGTTCTTAGTGTTTGGAAAAAGATTAAAAAAGAAGGGAGTTTTTCGCTATAAAAATTCATGTTTATTAAGAGAAAATAAGAAAAAATCAAAAGAAGATTTAATATTAACTAATTGATGATTGAATTTAATGAATTATTATTTTTTTATAACAACTATTCTTAAAACATATTTATCACTAGTCAGTACTATAATCTCTTGATTTTTTTTTAGAGTTATAATCCACAAATGTTTTATATTAATATTCTTTCATTATATTTAAATAAAGTTTTGTTATTTCTATTTGTTTTTGACTTTTTGGCATGAGTCATTTTGATGAAAAATATTAACTCGAAAATATAATAATTTCAAGTCTATTTAGCTCATTTTATGAAGTTGTTTGATTATTATTTTTTATTGTTTTTATTGATACTTTTTTCATTAGTAAATTAAAAAACAGTACTATAATATATAAAATGAAATTATTTTTGTGTCACATTTTATTTTTCTTTTTGTTATAATAACTCTAATAAGTCAAAATTTAAAGAGAAAATATTTCAATAAAAATTATACATTTAAATGTGTCATATCTTATTATTTAACATAAAAAATGTTTAAATTTTTCTTTTCTTATAAATGTTTTAATACTCACAATATCATTACTAGTTATATAAAACATTAAATAACTTATTTAATGGTTAGGCTGAAGTACCTTTTTGAAAAAATTAATAAAACAAATTTTTGATATTTTAATTTACTAAAAAGATATTAAAATTTTAAAAAAAAAATTATTATTATTTTTAAAACTTTGAATAACAAGAAGATTTTTTTATTTCTTTTATACAAACTAAAAAATACTAATGATTTAAATATTTTATATTGAAAGAAAAGCACAAGGCAAAAATAATTAAGAAAAACAAAAAAATAGGGTTTAACAAAATGAACAATACAGATTTAGATTATGTCTACTGAACCAATTACCAACAACGAAGTTAAAGAAGTGTCTCAACAAAACACTCCAAAACAACCAAAAAAAGAGACAAAAAAAGAACAATTAAAATTCCTTGTAAAGACACCTAAAGGAACTCGTGATTATTTCCCTAAAACCATGAATGCAAGAGAAACTGCTATTCAAACTATTACTAGATGTTTCAGAAGACATGGTGCTGTTACCATTGATACTCCAGTATTTGAATTAAAAGATATTCTTACATCAAAATATGGAGAAGAAGGAGGAAAACTTATTTATGACTTAGCTGATCAAGGAGAAGGTGAAAAGTTATCAATGAGATATGATTTGACTGTTCCTTTTGCAAGATATCTTGCTACTAATGGAGTCAAAAAGATTAAAAGATATCAAATTGGTAAGGTTTATAGAAGAGATCAACCATATATGACACGTGGAAGACAGAGAGAATTTTGTCAATGTGATTTTGATATTGCAGGTGAATATGATCCAATGATTCCTGATGCAGAAATTGTATCTATTCTTAATGAAGTTTTAACTGATTTAGAGATTGGAACATTCAGAATTAAGATTAATCATAGAAAACTTTTAGATGCAATTTTTGTTCTTGCGGGTGTTCCAAGAGAAAAGTTCCCAGCAATTTTCAGTGCAGTAGATAAATTAGATAAAGTTTCATGGGAGGATGTTGAAAAAGAAATGGTAGAAGTTAAAGGACTTGATAGGGCTGTTGCACAGAAAGTTGGAGAATATGTTAAAATGCATGATAAACCAAAGGTAATGTATCAAAAACTTGTTGATATGAAATTAGGAGAAACAGCTAAAGATGCAATGAATGATATGAAGTTATTGATTGAATATTGTGATGCTTTAGGATGTTTAGATAATGTTGAATTTGATATGAGTCTTGTTAGAGGATTAGATTATTATACAGGAGTCATTTTTGAAGCAGTTATGGTAGTTGGAAATACATCTGTAGGATCTATTGCAGGAGGAGGAAGATACGATAATTTAGTCGGTATTTTCGGAGCAAATAAGATTCCATGTGTTGGATTTTCAGTTGGACTTGAAAGAATTATGATTATATTAGAAGAGAAATTAAGTAAAAGTTCTAAGTTATATGAAGCTCAAACTGAGGTATTTGTTGCTTCTGTTGATAAGAATAGACTTATTAATAGACTTCAATATTTAAATAGACTTTGGGAAGTTGGTATTTATGCAGAAACATTACAAAGAGTAAATCCAAAAATTAAACAAGAACTAAGAGATGCAGATGAAATTGGATGTAGGTTTGCTGTTATTTTCGGTGGTTCTGAGTTAGAAGAAAAGAAAGTTGTTTTGAAAAATTTAATTACTCAAAAACAACTTACTATTGATGATGATAAACTTATTCCTGCTCTTGTTTATCGTTTAACACATAAAGACACTTATTTAACTGAAGACCCTGAAATGTTTGCCACTGAAGAAGAAGTCAAACAATTTAAACAAGTAAGACATCAATTAAATGTATTTAATTAAATTTAAATACAATAAACATTTAATTGAGTAGTTTTGAATGTAAATATAATTTTTAGTCATTTTATTTTAATTGTATTAATGATATATGATATATCAAAAATATAAAGTATTACAACATACATAATAATATATTTATTTAAACCAGAAACAGAATTAAATGACAATAATTAATTTAGTTGTGTTATTTAATATAGTCAATAAAATTAGCTGGAACTAAGCCTCGTTTTCCATTTAATTCAGCCATCCACCAATCACCAGAATTATCATAAATATTAATAATATCCCCTTCTCTTAATGATAATTCAGTAGAATCAGATGCTTCATAATCATACAATGCTTTCATACTCAAAATTGGTCGATTTGGTAAGGGAATTTCTTCTGGTTTTGAAACAATTGGAGTTGAAGAGTTTTGAGTTATTTCTTTTATTTCATCTTGGGTTTTGTTTTGATTATTTTGAAGACTTATATTGTTTTGGTCTTCAGTTTGATTATTCTCATTTGTTTTTTCTTGTTCTTCATTAACTTCAATAACATCATTTTTATTTTCTTCTGGAATGGTAATAACTTCACTACTTTCATCAGTATTTTCTGATGATGTACTATGTAGCTTATCTTCTTCTTGACTTGATTCACTACTTTCCAATGTTTTATTTTCTTCCTTTTCAGTACTGATATCATCACTTTCACTACTACTACTATCAAATGGGTTTTGTTCTTTTTTCTCAGTATGTTCTGGTTTATGTGTTATATCATTACTCTCTTTTTCTTTTTCCTGTTGTGTTTGACGTTCTTCTTTTTTTTCTTCTTCTGTTTGACCAAGAGAAGAAGAGACAATAGTCTCATTTTTTTTTATTTTATACTGACTTTCTTCTTCAATTTCTTTCTTAATGCCATTAATTATTTCATTTTTTAATTTCATTTCTTGGCTCATTAGTGATGGTTTTGAAGGTGTTTTAGGTAATGTTTTTTCAGGAACATGTTTTGCAGAAACACTAGTACTACCTGTGGATGATGACGTGGTTATTTTATGTTTTCTTCTTTGAATAAAGTCATAACAATGTAATTCACTAATATAACTGTGAAGTGGTTCAGTAATAACATACTGAGGGGCAGCACCTTGTTCTCCACCAAATTTACTTATAATAGATAATGCTTCATTAACACCATCTCTTTTTTTCATTTCAAGTTCAACTACAGCACGAAATAATGTACTTCTATATTTAACAACCATATTCATCATAAGACACATGTCTTGGATTAATTCATTTCTTAGTTCATGATAAGCAACATCTGCAAATTCTTCTTTTTCAAGTAATTCATCAATACCTTTTTGGTTTTTCTTTTTTTTCATTTCTCTGACACGACTTTGTGATAATTCCCAGTCAATCTTTCTATCTTTCATTATTTTTTTTCTATCCTCTAATTCATTATATTGAATAATACATGAATGAGCATTAGAATATAATATTTCATATGCAGTAGCATAGTCATATTCTGCCATTTGTCTAATTTGACAAGAAGAGTTAAATTGTAATACGTGATTATAAATGTCATCTTCTTGATTAAATATCTGAAGAAAAGAATCTCCAATCTTCAAAAGACTTTGGGGTGTTTTTCTAATAACATTTAAATGTGTTGATAACGAATTCATAATATGTTGAAATTGACATTGTTGAATTTTAAATTCATTGTCAATCGTTTCAAACTCTTCGTCAACTTCTTTTATCTCTTCATTTCTTTTTTCTTTAACACTTTTACTTGCAGAGTAAATTTTTCTATTAACAATATCAAGGGCAGTCTTCATTTGCTATTCTTCTTTATTTTTTTTAGTTTTCTCTTTTATTTTTTTAATTCCTTTTTCGATTCAAGTTTTTTGTTTCAAGCCAAAATGAACTTAATATTAACGGTTTATGTTCTGGACTTCATTATCATCATTATTATTTGTTAATTGCTTTGCACAGTTTGACCAATGTCAAACAAGAGAAATAGTTAATTGTGAAGATTTTATTAGTTATAAAATTTTTATTAATGAAACTCAAAAAAGAAGTAACAATTATTGCGAAAACACTCAAGTTCAAAGATATGCTTATTTTGTTCAAATACAAAGTCATCAAAATGAACTTTTAATAGACACATGTGATTCGGATGATGGAAGTTCGTATTTTGAAATTATTGATCAATGTGATAATTCTTTATGTCTTATTTCATCTTCAAAACAATGTGGAAGTCACGCATATATTAGATATACTAATGAATCTTCAATTAATATTATTCTTCGTGTTATTTGTCTTGAACCAAGTTGTCATTTAGTTCTTAGAATTCAACCAATAACAAAATACCAATATGATACTTGTTTTAATGCAAAAGTTATTGATCAAAATACAAATGATTTATTTTCAATAAATGAATTAAAATACTCTTCTCATGGATGTTACGGAAAAGAAATAAAATCAAAAGGAAAATGGTATTTTATTAAATCTAATTTAAATTATAAATCTATTAAAATTAATGCATATGGAATAACAAATCATAATTATATTCCAATTGAATTAAAAAATGGATGTAATGACTATTATTGTTCAGTAAGAAATGGACCATTTTATATTGACTCAAGTTTTTCAAAATATATTTTTATTGATTCAGGATCAAATGATGATAATATTAAAGTTCAAATAGAATATATAAATGAAATACCATATTCAAATGATTGTTCTACTGCTCAAGAAATTAAACTTCCTTATTCAACAGTATTATGTAATTATAATCAATTATTAACTCAAGACTATTGTGATAAAACAAAAACCAATGCAAATACTTTTGTATTAGTAGTAACTGAGTCGTCATTAATAACATTATCAACTCAATCAACTCAATTAAATTACGACAGTATTATTTCTGTTGCTAATGGTAGTTGTGATAAATATACATGTATTAAAAAATCAACTCCTTTAACTAAAAACGGCAACGAAAAAAAGCAAATAATTGAAAAAGAAGAGAATGAATGATATAAAAGAATAAAAAGAAAGTAAAAAGTAGATGAAGATGAAGAAAGAATAAAAGTAGAAAGGAGAGAATATAAAAAGAAAGAAGATAAAGTGTAATAAAACAAAAGAGATGATAAAAGAAGAAAAGGATGAAAAAAATAAAGGATGCAAATTTTATTGAAACAAATAAAAAAAGTGCAATAAAAAAGCGCAAAATTTAATGATGCAAAATTTAATGATGCAAAATATTTAGCAACATTTTTATGGATGCAAAATATTTTGAAATAAAAATAATTCATCATTTGATATTATTATATTTGATAATAAATTATATTATCTATTAAATATATCATATTTCTTTATTATTTATCTTTCTTTTCTTTTAATTATTTCATATATTACATT
>NW_001915005.1:0-11025 GCF_000208925.1 Entamoeba histolytica HM-1:IMSS
AAATTGTAATTAGTGATGCTCTTGGAGTTAATTCTGATGGAAAGCCATTAGCTGCTGATTATCATGATCAAAATGACGTTCCAAGTGAAAATGATTATTCTATTTCTTTAAGAATTCAATTAGGAGATTTTGTTTATTCTACTTCTGGTGATTTAGATGGACAAGACAATAGTTCTAGATTTGGTTATCTTTATCATAATGTAGAATCTTCATATAAAGATGTTGTTGGAGAAGTAGATTTATATAAGGCTAATCATCATGGATCAGAACATTCTAATAATGCTGAATGGTTAGGAGTTCTTAAACCAACAGTTTCATTAATTTCATGTGGTCATGGTAATCTTTATAAACATCCAACTGAACCAGCTGTTTCTTTAATGAATAAATATTCAAAGAAGATTTATCTAACTGAAGATTGTAATGCTGCAGTTACTGATAAATTTGATAAAATTGTAATTGTTGGAAATGAAATAATTGTTCATTACCCAGTAGATGGATCTACATTTACTGTTACTGACCTTAATAACACTTTCAAACATTCATATAATGTGAAGAAAAATAAACCACAAAAAAAGCGTTGAAACAATAAATTGCTCAAAGATGAAGAATAATATATCTTATTTTTATTTTCTTCAGAAAAGAAGAATGTAAATCAGAAATAAACAAACGTCAATACAAAAAACAGTCATTGAATTATTATGGTTTATTTGATTATGAAATATGTTAATTAATAATATAAAGAATGAAGTAAGAATATTATGAAAGAATATCAAATGAAAATGATATAAATGAAATTATATAATAATAATATAATAATATAATAATAAAGAAATATTCATTAAACATAAAATAAGAAATAAAGAAATGACATTTATTTCAAATTGAAAGAAACAGTAACGAAGAAGATTAAAAGAATAAATAAACCAAAATAATTTTTATTCACAAAACAAGAAGAAAAACTAAATAATAAAAAAGAAAAGGGTACGAAAATTAGCAAAGAAAAAATGCATCTAAATAATTTACAAAAAAGAAAAAAGATGCAAAATATTTTGCATCATTAGAATATTCTACTTATTATATTTTGCTCCTAAAAAAATAAAAAAATAAAAAAATATGATAAATACAGAATATATAAATATTTATGTTTATATTTTATATTCATTTATATTCTGTATGAAATATTAATGAAATGAATGATTTGATTATTCATATTTATTTTTATTATTTTTATTCTTTTGATTATTATGTTATTTATGTATCTTATTTTTATATATTTATTTCTCTGTTTATATTATTTATATCATTGTATTCTTCTTATTATCTATATATTATTATATTATTCTTATTTTATGTTTTTTATGTTTATATTATTTAGATTTTCTTATTGTTATTCTTTTCTATTTAGTTGTATTTGTTTATTCATCTTTTCATCTTTTATATTATTATCATTTATATCTATTTTCATTTTATATCTACTTTCATTTTATATTAATATTAATTTTATCTTTTATACTTTCAATTTATTATTATATCATTGACTATTATTTCTCTATTTATTTATCATTTATTCTTATTATTCTTTTGTTTTTCTATATTCAATCTATGTTATATATTCATATCATTTTCATTTATATGTTATCACTTATTATATGTTATAATAACATAACACATATTATTGATTATATAATAAACATCATAATGAAATTATACATATAAATAATAAACATAAAAAAGAGTAAAATATTTTCAACAATAAAATATTGTTAATCATTTTACATCATTAAATTAGACACTTTTATTTCATATTTCTAATTTTTACATTAAAATTACATAATTTATTTCTTCTTTTATTACATCTTTGTGATTTATTATTTTTATATTCTTCTTCTACTTTCTTTTTATTCTTTTATATATTTATATTCTTTTTATATTATTTGTTTTTCGTTGTTTTTCTATTTCTTTCTTCTATTATTTATCAATTTTATATTCATTCATTCTTTTTATTTTGTTTTTATTAGTTCTTGAGTATTGTATATTTCTTTAATATTTCATTTATATATTATCAAAATATATGTTTTATTGATTTTATGTTGAACAAAATATTAAATAAATCAATATTTTCAATGTTAAATATTCATTCTTTATTCTGAAATGTTGTTTATGTTTATTATATTAAATGAATATGATGAATGAATATCAATATTATTGTTTATTTGATTTTAAAAAATAATAAATGAATATGAAATAAATGAATATGAAATAATAAATGAAATAATGAAATAATGAAGACAATGAAATGATAATATTGAACAAATCAAATAAAGAATATATTGAATATATCATTATTGTTACATTATTATTTATTATTTCAATTATTAAATATTAATAAATTATTATTCATGAATATTTAATTGATTGATATTTTACAATTTCATTTTCATTTTATTTAATAAATGAAATATAAATAATGAATGAATGAATAATAATTTAATATATGAAATAATAAAAAGAAAGATAAATAATAAAGAAATATGATGTATTTAATATATAATATAATTTATTATCAAATATAATAATATCAAATGATGAATTATTTTTATTTCAAAATATTTTGCATCAATAAAATATGTTGCTAAATATTTTGCATCATTAATTTTTGCATCATTAAATTTTGCACTTTTTTTGTTTGTTTCAATAAAATTTGCATCCTTTATTTTTTTCATTCTTTTCTTCTTTTATCATCTCTTTTCTTTTATTACACTTTATCTTCTTTCTTTTTATATTCTCTCCTTTCTACTTTTATTCTTTCTTCATCATATCAAACTTCTTACTTTCTTTTTATTCTTTTATATCATTCATTCTCTTCTTTTTCAATTATTTGCTTTTTTCGTTGCCAAAAGAAAATAATCACTCAAAATAATGATATATATGAATTGAATAATCTCCATTACATATTGAATAAATGACAATTCTATTATCACTTATTTATTTCTACTTTTATCTTTTTTGTAAACATTGATAATTTGTTTATTTTAATCATAAAAGTAATGATAAATAATTTATTTTAAAATACAAATAATGTCTTTTAACTATTCAAAAAGAACTTAAAAAATTACAATGGAATTTGACGAATTGATTGCAAAACATAAAATCCAAATGGACCAACAACTTTTAGAGTCAATAAAAAAGCTTTTAAAACACCAAAGTGGTTCATATTATTTTGTTCATAAAAAGAAGCTTATAATTCAAATACTTGTTAATGAACACCTTTCTATTCATGTTGTGGTTCGTTTTGGAAAAGTTAGTTATTATATTCACAATTCTACTAAAGATGTAGACAACCCATTTATTGGAGCACATCAAAAAGCACAACACTGTAACCTTTGGGAATCAACTTCATTATATGCTTCAGTAAGAAAATTAATACAAAATTTAAAAGATATTCCAATAGATTATACTGAAAGAATGAAAGAATTAGAAAATTTAAAAACACAGTTGTTAAATAATATGATTTCAATACAACAGTTTAAAAATAAATTTTATAAGATTTGTGTTTGTAAATATATGAGAGATATAGCCATAACAAATCTCAAAGAAACTGAAGAAGAACAAAGAAAGATATTAGTACAAAGAGTTATGTTTACACTTGATAACATGAAAAAAAACAAGGCAATCACAATAGAAGAATATAACAAATTCAGTGGTATAGTGAAGAAAAAAAACCAAGAAGAGTATTTTTATAAAAAATTAATTGACAAATAAATATTTCGTTTTTTATAACAATATTAAGTTTATTAAAAACAAAAAAGTTAAAAAGAGTAAAAATCAAGAAAAAAAAAATATGAGAACTAGAAAATCATAATTTTAAAATAAATGTTATTAATATTTGGTATACTATTACTTAGTGTGACAGCTCAAGGACAAACAACAGGGTATGTTTCTCAAGGAATACAACGAGTAGGAAAAGGAATTAGTTTATTAGAAGAAAAAATGAAAGCATTAGAAGAGACAGAAAGAAATCTTATGATTGAACTTGATAATGATAACCAAGATATGATTCATATTGGATTGAGAAAAGACAGACAATTAGCTCGTCAAAAGATTAGAGAAGAAAAGAGAGCATTAAGAAAAATTGCTAGAACTAAAAGAATGGTATTAGCTAAAATGTATAAAATTTTAAGAGTTCTTGCACCTGTAGAACAAGGAAGATTAGTAAGACAATTAAATTTGATGAATAGACTTCATGTTAATCATTTAATGCTTTTAGGTGCTGATGAAGCACAAGCAGTATTTAACTATGGGTTTGTTGCACAACCACAAGTTGACCAATTTAGACATGAAGGAATGATTATGCAAGGAAATGATATGGGAGATTATCTTATGAAAGACAAAGAAACAGATGAAGTTGAAAAACAAAAAAAGAAGATGGAAGAAGTTGAAAAACAACTTCAAGTTATGGAACAAAAATATTCTACTAATCCATATTTAAAGAATTCATTAAAACAAAGAAGTGCAGAAGTATATAATAAGTTAATGGATGAAATGGTTGTTAAGATTGAAAAAGCAATTTCAAAGAGAGGAAAAGAGTCATATATTTTAGCTCGTAAGATTGATGATCAAATTGAACAAATGGAAATGAAGATGGAATTAATGACACCAGAAAAAAGACTTGAAACAGTTAAGAAAATTAATATTATGAAAAAACAAAGAAAGAATTTGGATGGTAATGTTGAAGATTATAGAAGTAAATTAATGAAAATGATGAATAAATTAAAGCAAAGTTCATTAGTGATGAAAAAAGCAGCAAAGAAAGCAAATAAAATGAACAATTACATTAATAAAAAACATTTAAGTAAAGAGACAGTTATTAAACATGGTACAGCTGCTGTATTAGATATTTTAGAAAAGAAAGCAGGAATTGTTATTGACACTAATAAAAAACAAAAAGAGAATACAATGAAATTAATGAATATTGAACGTACCGCACCAAAGACTGTTGTTAAGAAAGAAGTAAAAAAAGGATTAGAGAAGAAACAAGAAAATGCAGAAGAAATAATTAAAAAAACAGCAATAAAAGAATTAAAAAAAATTGAAGAAGAAGAAAAAAAAAATAAACAACAAAAACAAACATCAATTAAAAAGAATATTAATTTTAATAAAGAAATGAACAAACCATCTGTAATTCAATCTAAAACAAATCTTCAAAAACAAAAGAAATTAATAAAAAGATTAAGTACAATGGAAGGATTATTAAAAGAAATGGCAGCAAGTAAAGAAATGGTAGAAGAAGAAATTCATTCTGCATTAGAAATTTAAATTGAACACTTTTCTTAAATAACATTAAAAAGAATTTTTATGTAATTTAATAAACAAAAAATAAAAAAGAAGTAAATTCAATTATTTAATAATTTGAAATAAAGAAATTCTTATTTATTTTCAAAGAATTTATCAATTGAATTTTGAAGAATAGATTTAAATTGAGAACGATCAACAACAGAAGAGAAACATAAGACTATATGATCTTTTTTATTTTTTAATTGTAAAGAGAATAAATTTTCTGATTTACTTTTTTTTAATTCATCAATATTAATAATTAATTCATTAAATTTTGAGAAAAATTTAAAAGTATAACTCTCTTCTTTTTCATCTTCTTCTTGTTGTTCTTTAATTATAATAATAGAATCATTAAAAATCATTACAACATATTTTCTATCTGCTTTACCATTTACTTTTATTGTTTTTATTAAAATTCTACCTTGTGGAACCATTTGAATTTCTTCTGGAATATGAAGAGTTTTTGAAAAGTATTTTTGTGTTTCTTCAGTTAATTCATTAATTTTTGAAGTTTCATTAACTTTATTAGCAACTTCTTGAATCATTTCAAGAGCTTTTTTAATATTATTATAATCAATATGACTTTGTTGAGTATGTTTTAATAAATCTTTTAATAACAATTGATATCTTGGAAGTCTTTGAACAGGAGTTATTAATAAATCAGAAATTGAACTTTTTGAATAAGGAGATTGTTTATATTGTATTTTAGAATAAAAAGGAGCAAATTTATGTGGATATTTTAATGTTTTAATAAGATCAATTGTATGTCTAAAGTTAGAACAATATTCATTGTAAACTTTTAAAAATGGAATGAATGTTAAAAAAATATTTCCTATTGTTGTATTACTATTAAATCTACAACATCCTTTTATTAAATCACTACAAAAAACTTTATTGATTTGAAAAACAGTTTCTATATTTGAAAATAATGTTTTTTGTTCTTCATAATTTAAAATTTCATTGTTATTTTCTAATGGTCTTTTAATATTTTCAATTGTGTATTGTAATGTATCAACATAATTAATTTCAGTTGTAATAATTTCATTTATTACAGTTCCTCTATAAATATACTCATTTATTTGAGGTTGGATTTTATGTCTTCTAATAGCCCTTTGTAAAATATTTATTGAAGCAATTTTTTGATATTTTTTAACGTATTGAAATAATTCTTCTTTTAATTGACTATTTAGTCTAAGATTATCACATTCATTTTCTTTTAATTCTATCATTTGTTTTCCTGTTATTTTACATGAAAATAATCTAAATGCTAAAGATCGTTTCCCTTCTTTCATCATTTCTTTAACTAATCTTTTATTACTCCATCTACTAACATCACTGTCATAAGCAAAACATTCAACAGGATAATGTTCAATAAATACATGATTTTCGTCCATTTCGTTAATTTAACGTTTTCAAGATCATTTCATCGTTTTTGGATTGGATAAATTATGTTATTTATTACAACAAAAATTAAATGATTCAAAAAATATAAATTTTTTTTTTAATTAAAAAAAAAGAAATTAAAACAAAATAATATTTTATAAATATTTTATAATAAATAAATATTTTATAATAAATAAATATTTTAAACAATTTTTTTTTAGTCATACTCTTTAATGAACTATTTTTATTAATTAAGTCTCAATGTCTGAAAATATCTGTCTAACTCTTAAAGAAAGAAATAAACTTAAGAATGCACTCCAAAACAAAGTTGTAAAAGGAGAACAAATCACTGGAAAAGAACAAACAGAAATAGAAAAGTATATAGAAAAGTTACAACAAAATAAAGGAGAATATAAATATGCATTTGAAGAAACAAGTGATATGAAAAACTTTAATGAGTCAGTTCCTGATATGAAAAGAAAATATGATTTTGAACTTGATACATTTCAAAAACAAGCTATTTATCATATGGAATTAGGTGAACATGTTTTTGTTATTGCACATACTTCAGCTGGTAAAACAGCTACAGCTGAATATGCTATATCTATTGCAAAATCTAAAGGAATGAAAGCAATTTATACGTCACCAATTAAAGCATTATCAAATCAAAAGTATTATGACTTTAGAAAAATTTTTGGTAAAGTTGGTATTATGACAGGGGATGTTGTTATTCAAGGAGAAGATGATCTTGTTACCATTATGACAACAGAAATCCTTCGTTCTAAATTGTATCAAGACTCTAAATTTATTGAACAAGTAGATTGGGTTATTTTTGATGAAGTTCATTATGTTAATGATGAAGAAAGAGGTGTAGTTTGGGAAGAAGTTATTATGAGTCTTCCAAAACATGTAAAAATGTTAATGCTTAGTGCAACTGTAGAAAATGCTATTAATTTTGCTGAATGGATTGGAAGAACAAAAGACCAAAGGGTGTGTCTTGTAAAAACGTTATATAGACCAGTTCCATTAGAACATTATGTTTTTTGTAAAAAAAAAGAAGAACTTCCATCAAAACTTATATTATTTAAAAAAGGAGAAAATACTTTCCTTTTAAATAATTATACTGAAGCATATCAACGTATTGTTCCTAAATTTTCAAAAAATAGAAGAGTAAAAGATCAATTACATGGAGTTAATTCAATAGAAGAATTAATTAATTATTTAGAACATGACACAAAACTTCCAGCTGTCTTCTTTATTTTTAGTCGTAAATTAGTTATGGACTATGCTAAGAAATTAGCAAAAGCAACTAAATTCGATACTAATCCATATAAGATTAATAGCTTATTTAAAGAAATGACTGAAGGACTTGTAGAAACTGAGAAAAATTTACCTCAAATAAGTGAAGTAAAAACATTATTAATGAGAGGAATTGGAGTACATCACGCTGGATTAATTCCATTCTTAAAAGAAATTGTAGAAGTACTATTTTCCCAAGGAGATATTAAAGTATTATTTGCTACTGAAACTTTTGCAATGGGAGTAAATATGCCTGCTAAATCTGTAATTTTTCCTTCTGTTGAAAAGTTTGATGGAAAAGAAAATAGATTTTTATTACCAGGAGAATATACACAAATGGCAGGAAGAGCAGGTAGAAGAGGTAAAGATGCAGCAGGAAATGTTATTATCTTTCCTAATCAAGTATTACCATCTCCAAAACAAATGCAAGAAATATCATGTGGAGCACCAGCAAAGATGATTAGTCAATTTTATATTACATATTGGATGATGTTAAATTGGGTATGTTTTGGAGGAGATAGTCTTACACAACAAATGATGAAATCATATTCAAAAATTGATTTATTTGAGATGGCTCAACGAAATAATTTAGCTGAAGAAGCTAGAAAATTACTTCAACACACTACTACTATTTGTGAAAATCCTGAATGTGATCATGACGCATTAAACCTTATTAAAAAAGAAGTTAAAGACATTAAAAAAGAAATAACTAGAGAAATAATTGAAGCAAAATTTAAAGGAGGCAATAATTTTAATATTAATGGAAGAGTTATAAAATTTAGAGCAGGAAATGAGAAAAGATATTTTGGAGTTATTATTGAACCATTAGACAATGGATCAATGGTCTATTATTTTGATGAAAAGAAAGGGATAAATGAATTTATTTTATTTAGTGATATGATTGCTATTTATCAGAAACAGTTTAAAGCAAAAGGAGGCAACAATTATTCAGAAGCAATTCTTGAAATAGAAAACAACCAAAGGCAAGCTTTATATGATAGGTTAGTAGGATTTAAAAAAAATAGAGGAAAAGAACCATTTTTCCAACCATACCAAAGTGAAAAAAAAAGACCAAAAGAGTATAGTTCTCTTATACAACAGTACAATGAAAATATAAAAATAATGAAAGCAATGCCAGCATATTCATGTGTTGCTTATAAATATGGGGAAAAAGAAGATAAGGCACAAAGACAACTTGAAAAAATGATTGATGAAATTACAGGGAAATACAAAATGAATAAAGAACGAGTTGACAGAGAACTAAATTTAAGATTGGAAGTACTTAAACATTTTAATTTTGTTGATGAGCATAATTTATTAACATTAAAAGGAAAAGTGGCAAAGGAAATGGTTAGCTCAGATGGAATGATTTTAACTAATATGATGTTTGATGGAGTATTAAACCGATTAGAAATTCATGAAATGGCAGCTATTTTCAGTGTATTTGTATTTGAGCCAAGCAATGAATCACAAGAAGAATTAATTGATCACTTTAGTTATCAAACAAAATCATTAATGAGTCTTGTTGACCAATACGCAATGGAAATTGTTGATTATGAAGACTCTTTAAATCTGGAGTATAATATTGAAAAATATGTTAAATTAAATTTTGGTCTAATGGAAGGAGTTGCTTTATGGGCATTAAGAAAACCATTTAATGAAGTTATTGATTCTTCAGCCACTACTGAAGGGTTAATTGTCAGATGTGTGTTAAGAATGGAACAAGTTTGTGAAGAAGTAATAAAGGCAGCACAAATCATTGGAAATGAAGAGTTACTTAATAAAACCACTCAATTACTTGGATTACTAAAAAGAGATATTATTAATGTAAAGAGTTTATACTTAAGAGATACTGCTGTGGTGGAAGGTAAAACTCATGTTGAATCATTTAAGACTATCAATGTTGATACTAATGATGACCTTGAAGTGTTATGTAATGAAAATAATGGGGAAATTGTTTTATCTGACGAAGATGACGTTAATGAAATTTCTTTTGATGATGAAGATGACGTTAATGAAATTTCTTTTGATGATGAAGATGACGTTAATGAAATTTCTTTTGATGATGAAGATGAAACGTCTCACACCAATAATAAAATAAGTGAAACAACTCAACCACATAATGAAGGAGAAATTGAAATTGATTTTTAATTACTAAAAAATTAAACAATAATTGATTGTTGTTGAGAATAATTTAACAATGAGTATTCCATAAAGTTTCATATGATGGATAAGGCCATTCTTTCTGTGGAATTAGACCTTCAAGTTTATCAATATAAACACGTACTTCATTAATAATATTCATTGCTTCATTTGCCTCGATGACACAAGATGAGTTTATGATTTTATCTCTTTTTTCTTTAAGTAGTTCAATAGAAGATATCATTTTATTAAACCATTCCAACATATTTTCAACTCTCTTATTAATAATTGATAAACCAATAATTTGAGTCTGTTTTTTTTCTTTAGCTAATACATCCATAACAATAGGAATAATTTCACGTTCAACCATGTCTAATAATTGGTTGATATCAATTAATGATGTTGTTACATATGCCTCTCCTAATATACTGACTCTTGCATTAACCTCTTCTTCACTTAGTACAGTAGTGTTTTTAAACATTTCTTTACTTCTAGATAATGCATCTAATGCCATGTCCATAGTTTTTATTTCTTTAATTCCATTAATTTCCATTGTTTTTCTATATTTATTGTCATAACAATCTTCATTATAAACAATTTTTTTGTGAAGAAGTATTGTTTCTTTGATAACTTCATCAACTGCATTCTTTTCACTTTTTCCATCATGAATCTTTTTTTCAATTTGATTTACCATTTGTTCAATAGATTCTGCAACAACCGTGTTTAATACAGTAATAGGCCAAGCTGCATTTTGTTCAGAACCAACAGCTCTAAACTCGAATCTATTTCCAATAAATGCAAATGGAGAAGTTCTGTTTCTATCACTTTGGTCTCTTGCTATTTTCGGAAGCATTTCAAGATGAAAAT
>NW_001915005.1:11125-41490 GCF_000208925.1 Entamoeba histolytica HM-1:IMSS
AATTACAATCTTGCATTGTAAATATAAAAATAATTAATGTATTGGTAAATAAACAGTTTTGTGCTATAAATGATGATAATCTAAAGAGGGAATAAAATAAATTAGCATTCAATCTAAATTTATTTAGAGAGAAAGTGTGAGAAGTGTCAGAACATAAAAAGTATTGTGGATTGTTTAAATAACAAAATGAATGAACAATTATCATATAACGTATGGAAATTTAAAATAAATTTCAAATAATAAAACACTAATCATAATGATTTAGAAATACCAAAAATAACTATAAAATATTCTTCATTAGATTCTGTTGTAATTTTAGATTAAAAATAGTCTGGTAAAAATAATATAATATTTCACAACTTAGCATTTCTATATCATCATTAATAGTATAATACATTGAATAGAATCGAAGAGCAAATTAATATATTATCACTTCTTTTTTATTATTATCATACTTAAATACAATCTTTATATGTGATTTTTTGTATAATTCTCATTGAATGTTAATAAAAAATCAATTTTAAATATTCCTATTTTTATTCTCTTGTCATTTCTTATAGAGGTTATAATAAAAATAAAACTCATAACTTGTAAAGACTACAAAAATTAACGATAGAATATAATATTCTTTTTTTAGAAAAGAACAAAACAAAATAAATTGGTAATAATAAATTTTAAGAAAATACCAAATGATAACATATTTTCTTTGAACATATAACATAGTTATATCATTCATTTATGAATGTAAAATGTCACATTTGAAACAGAGTATTTCTTTTTTAAACTAGAAAAATATGAATAAGAATAAATACTAATGGGAACAATTTTTTTTAAAATGAATTAAAATATAAAAATACTAAAACCAATCAAATAACTCAATGCTTTGAAATAAGTAAGTAATAGAAGAAAATAAAATATGTCTTTATCAAGAATGATACTCTCATTTATTTCAAAGGATTTCACTCTTCTTTTTTTTGTTAGAACAACGTTGAAGATTAAAACATAAAAAATTAAATTAATTACAACTTGGTAATGAAGATGGTGTTGATATTCTTATATCTTCTCCATATCGGTTTAATAATTTTTTAACAACTTCTCCAAAAGATTTATATCCTTTTTCTTCTTGAATAGCTTTAAGTTCTTTAAAGACTTGATGTGATACTCTGATTTTTGGATATCGTTGTTCTGGTTTGAGTTCTTTCAATTTTTGTGTTTCTCTTTTTCTTTCATTAAGTAGTTTTTCTTGTTCATCAATACAATTAAAGAATTGTTTAGTTATATGTTTATCATTTGTGTATGTTGGATGTACATAATATGTTGGATAGTCAACAAATGGATGGTGTGGTAATGAATGCATAATTGTTTTAGACTATTTCTCATAGTTTATTTTTTTGTTTAAATAAGGATTATCAAGTAAATTTCCAGCTACTAAATGTGGCAAATTATTTTTAAATTACTATTTGTTAAAAATAAAAGATAACCCAAAAATAACACATGACTTCTAAAACTTTGATTTGAACTTCCGAAAATGGTTAAAAGAGACAAAAAGAAATTTTCCCTCTGGTCCACTCTTTGTTATTCTATAATTCCAATACTTCCATTTTCATTTATTTTTTTATTTGGCTGTCTGTTCATATAAACAAAAATAGAATATATCTTAAATAACACTATACGTTCATTCTTTTTATATTTTTACTTTAAAATTAAATGAAATTACTCATTATGAAAGAAAAAAGTGAATAAAGAATTAGACTGGATTGTGTTATTATTAAAAATAGAATAAAAATTGATATAAAGAATAAAATATTAAAACCCATTATTTAAAAAATTTTTTGTTATTCAAAAGGATTAAATCTAATAGAAAAGTATAATATTAGAATATTTTGTTTCAATAAGAATTATCTAGTAAACTCAAAAAAATAGTAAAATTAGACATAAGAAGGTAGAACTTAAAAAAATAAATAATTTAAAGATGAACAAGAAAAAAGATGAAGAAAAAACTAAAAAAAGCAATTATTAATGGATAAGATTCCACATACCTTTAAAGATTGTACACAACCAGTAGAGAATAAAAAATGTGTGTATTGTAATAAAGAAATTAAAAAGAAACAAAAGGCTGTTTATTGTACAGTCTGCAATATTTATTTACATGAAAAGAAGTGCATTGATAAATTCCGTAAAGAACCAACTTCATGTAAGAGACCAATAAAAGTAGAAGTTGAAATGCCACCTGAAGAAGTTGTTCAACAAAAATTTGCGATTGTTGCTAAAGAAATGAAGATTGATAATCCTGAATTGATTACAATCCCGAACCAATGGAAGTTAGTTCAAGAATACGAAAAGAAACAAAAGAAAGATATTAGAATTCAATTAAATGCTCAAAAGACAGGTAATTGGAGAAATGCTATTACTGACCCTAAATATCTTGCTGATCTTCTTAAGACAAGAGATGATATGGATTTATTAAATGAGATGGTTGTTGTTTTTAGATCATCGTCAGTGTCATTTATTAAGACATTTGTTTCAGTTGGAGGTCTTGCCAATTTAATGGCAATTTATAAAAAGAAAATTGAAGCAGAAAATAGTAATACAGCAATTGATGAAGAAAGAAAATGTTGTGAAGTTCTTAGATATGTTTTTGCTGAAGAAGATGCAACGGTTGCTTTAATTGAGATAGATGGTGGTGTTGAGTTATTATTAAAAGGAATGAATTCTAAAAGAATCACACCAGATAATCAATTAGACATTTTGCTAGAAATTACATTAACATCATCTATGGTAGAACATCCAAGTCAAGAAGGATTATATCTTGGAGGAGATGTATGTGTAATGAATGCATTTTCCAACTTAGTTTCTGAAGGAGTTGATATGAAAAAGTTTCTTTCATTTTTCTCATTATTTAGTAAGAGCAAAAGTGAAAAATTTAAACACGCATCTTTAGTTTTAATTAATAATTTAATCGATCAACCTGAATTAGAACATCGTATGGATGTAAGAAATAGTTTCATTGAAATTGGACTTGTTAATGAATTAGAGAATATGAAAAATACTGAATGGATGAAAATAGATAAAATTAAAGATTCTATTAATGACTTCTTTGATAGTTGGGAAGAAGATAAAAAGGAAGTAGAGTCTCGTTTTGATGACCTTAAACAAGTTGTTGATTTTGAAAGTACTAAATCATTGAATAATTATGTTACTGAACAAATGGACAAATTTGAGTGCAATGATATTTTGACGAATGTTCATAAAGAAATATTATTCTTTGCTAAAGTAAAAGATGATAATTTGTTATTAATTAAGAAGATTGTAATTCTTACAGGTATTATAAGGCAAATATCTCTTCAAGTCACTAAGAACAATAACGAAAAATCTAATAAAAAAAAGATTGAGTCTGGAGACAATGAAGAAGAACGAATTAAAATTGATGAAGTCTTTGATAGAATGAAACTTGACTGGGAAAAAGTTACTGTGGACCAATCAATTCTTGAAGACCTTAACAAGAAGAAACAAGACTTAAAAAATTCTAAGGAACAGTTACAAATTACTTTAGAAAAAATCAAAACTATCGAAAAAGAAGTATCGTCAATAGACCAAGAAAACTCTGAGGTTAACAAAGAGTTAAATGACAAGAAAGAAAAGATTCAACAAATTGATACAGAAAGTAAAAAGATCAATGACGAAATAGAAGAGGTTAAAAAGAAAATAGAACAAACAAAAAAAGAGTTAGCCTCTAAACCTAAGGGTGTTTCTGTCTCTGGCACTTCTTCCTTAGCTCCACCACCTCCTCCTCCTGGAGCTACTTCAGTTCCTCCACCACCTCCTCCTCCTGGAGCAAGTTCAATTCCTCCACCACCTCCTCCTCCTGGAGCAAGTTCAGTTCCTCCACCACCTCCTCCTCCTGGAATGCCAGGAATGCCAGGAATGCCACCACCACCACCACCCCCTGGAATGCCCGGTATGCCTCCTCCACCACCTCCTCCTGGAATGCCAGGAATGCCTCCACCTCCTCCTGGAATGCCAGGAATGCCTCCACCTCCTCCTGGAATGCCAGGAATGCCAGGAATGCCTCCACCTCCTCCTGGAATGCCAGGAATGCCTCCACCTCCTCCTGGAATGCCCGGTATGCCTCCTCCACCTCCTGGTGGGTTTGGATTTAGACCAGCTGCACCAGTTATCAACGGATTAGTTGATACTCTCCCAAAACCAAAATCCAAAGTAAAGAATTTCATGTGGCAAAAGATGAATGATAAGAACTTAAGTGGAACATTATTTACTAAGTTAGACACATTAGATAAAACAAAGCAAAAATTAGACCTATCATTAATTGAAGCGGCATTCAAAGTTCCTGAAAAAGTTAAACCAGTAGCAGATGCAGCCCCAAAAGAAACTAAAAAACAAGGACCTATTTGTATTCTTGATGCCAAGAATAATCAAACCTTTACAATTTTGCTTAAAGGGTTTAAGAATAAAACACCAGAAGAGGTTTGTGCAGCCATTAATAGTGTAGATCAAACAGTGTTTGAAGAAACTTCAACAATAAAAACTATGTTAAAAGCTCTTGAAGATGCTAAAGAAGAAATTGGACAAGTTGAAGAACATATTAAAGAAAAAGGAACAGATAATTTAGGAAGTGCAGAGATGTTTGTCCATGCATTAAATGGAGTAAGTAACATCACCCTTAAATTAAATTCGTTCCAATCAAAAATGGAGCTTCCAGTTAAATTAGAAGAAGTTGGACCAAATATTAAACATGTTATAAAAGCTTCAAATCAATTACTTGATAGTAAGAAATTTATTCATTTGATGGAAGTTATTTTATTAATGGGTAATTTCCTTAATTCAGGAACAGCAAAAGGTAATGTTGCAGGATTTAAGTTTGAAACTCTTAACAAGACTCTTGATACAAAAACTGGTGATAATAAAAGAACACTTCTTCATATTATTCAGGAATATGCTGCTGAAAAGTTAAAAGAAGAAGTAGATGGATGGCAAAATGAAGTTACGGAAATTCCATTAGCAGCAAAAGTTCCTGGTGCTCAATTTGAAAGTGATATCAAATCATTAGAAAAAATGTATAATGACATTCAAACGGCTGTAGGAAAAATCCCTGAGGATGGTTCAAAATTCCATCCAATTATGAAAAAATTCCTTGAAGAAACACGAGGTAAACTAGATGCAGTTGCTAAGGACTTTGCTGAAATGAATGAAATATATAAAAAAGCAATTCAATATATGGCACTTGATATTGCTAAACCACCACCCCCTGAAGAATTCTTTACTACTTTATCTACTTTTATCTCCAATTGGAACCGTGTTACAGAAGAAAATAAAAAACTTCAGGCACAAAGAGAAAAAGAAGCTAAAAAGGCTGAAGCTGCTGCTGCTAAAAAGGCTGGTAAAAAGAAGACTTCATTAGCACCTATTCCAGGAGAAGAAGGGAATATGGTTAAAGGACGTAGACAAAACCCATTAGCAATGGAAGCAGCTGCTAATGTTGGTGGGTTAAAGAAAACTGGCTTTACTTTTAAGAAGAAAACAACAAAAGTTTTAAAGACAATGGATATTTAAAGGAAATAACTTACTTTTCGTTTTAATATTTTATTTAGTATTTTATTAAATATTAACCATAAAAATAATTAACAAAAGTTAATCAATTCCCAATCTTACATTTCTTTTCTTTTGTGAATGCTTTTTGGCTTTTGCTTCTTTTTGAAGCATTGCTTCAATTACTTTTTTTGGAACACCATCCCGCCGTAATTGTTTAATTCGTTTAGCTGAGGTTTTGTATTGATTTGTTTCTTTTCCTTGCTGGACTTGACGTGCACTTAGTACTTTTTTCCCATTAAATCGAGATCCAGTAGCAAGTACGCTTGTAATTTTACTTACTTTATTTTTAAAACGAGCAGCAGGAACTGAAGAGTTTGTGATTTTTATGAATGACTTCTTTGGTTTTGATTCATTTTTCTTTTTGTTCTCTTTTGTTTTGTTTAAAGGGTGTTTTCTTTCTTTGTTTCCTGTTCTTTTTCCCTTTCTTTTCTTGTTGTTGTCCTTTCCCATCCTCTCTTAATTACAATCTATTTTATTTC
This sequence comes from Entamoeba histolytica HM-1:IMSS, assembly GCF_000208925.1. Taxonomy (NCBI): domain Eukaryota; phylum Evosea; order Mastigamoebida; family Endamoebidae; genus Entamoeba; species Entamoeba histolytica. The sequence continues at coordinate 17,215 of NW_001915005.1, forward strand.
AAGGTTTTGTTGTTTTTAGTTTTTTTAATAGTTTTTAAATAATATTATTTTATGAAAAAATCACAAAATTTTTGCTGGGTTTGTTTTAGTTATAAAAGAATATTAAACACATTATACCAAATGTTTGATAATAACTTGTTTGCTGACCAGATTTTATTATATATTTTGGAGGTAAAAAAAATAACAAATGAAACAAATAAACCATGAATTTAATTCAAGTTGTGATTTTTTTATGTATAAGAAGTAAATTTTATATAGTCAAAACGATGTGTTAATATGTTTATAGATATCATAAGTATATTATTCATAATCAAACACAATAATAAAATAAATTAATTTTTGATTAAATTTATTAGACAATTATGAAAGAATTTATTTTGTCTTTCTTTTATTATAGAATTATTAATAATTGTATTAAGACAAACAACTTAATTTAATGTTGTTAACTGTGTTTTTAATAAAAAAATTTTGTACAAATAATACAAACATTGTTTTGCAAACAATATAAATTCTTCGATTTAACAATAATAAAAGTACATGTCTTCAAAAGAGGTTATGATAAAAGACAGACAATAGTGTTAAGTTACAAATATGAATTATTAAGAACAAGATTTAAACTAAACTCTTTTTGTTTTTTTATTCTTATAAATTCCTTTATGTTAGTTTTAGGCTAAAAAGATTGTATCTTGTCTTTTTTGATGACTTTTAATTGAAGTTTATTGGGAAAAACAGTATGACAAACTCTAATGATGTTATATGCATTATTGAAGAGATTATTCAATTTGTTGTTAAAGGTTTAGCTCAAAGGCACCAATTTCCTTTGTTACAAACACAACGTAATTGTAATGTAAGATGTCCAAGGTTGACAGTTAAGAAAAAAAAATATTTCAAATTTCTTGTTATTCTTTCTACAATTCATGAATTAATATTATCAAATAAACAATTCACAGTAAGGGAACTTTATTATACTCACAAAACAATCTTTAAAGATCAGACAGAATTAGAAAATTTAATTGGAGACGTCAAGTTACTATTTGGAGTTAATGATTTAAATGTGCTTCATTTAACCCATACCCCACGAGGAATATTATATGGTGAAGTTACACTTGTAACACCTATTTATGTAATGGACTTTACTAAGAAACTTCAACTACCAATTCTTTCGTCTCCATTTCAATTTATTATTCCTAGTCAAAGGTGTTTTCTTTTAATTGTAGAAAAAGAAGCATTTTTTGAGCGATTAATCCAGTCTCATTTAATTGATCAATTTCCTTGTATTATCTTGTGTAGTAGGGGATTTCCAGATAACTCAACATTTACTATTGCACATCACTTAACACAAAAACCAAATATCATTCCATGTTGTCTTGTTGATGGTGATGTTTATGGTATTGAAATTTTCTTGACTTTTTTATGTGGTGGTTGGAAAAAGAATAGACTTTCAGGAACATCTAAACCGAGTGATGATGGAATTTCATTATTAAGATGGAGTTTATTAAGACCATCAGATTATAAAGGAGTATCTCCATTGACTAATCGAGAAAAAATTATTGCAAGTCATATGTTAGAATCAGAAGTAGTTAAATATAATCAAGAAATTGAATTAGAAATTAAAACACTACTCAAAAACAATACTAAAATGGAATTAGATGAGTTAGCCAATACCAATGTATCATTTTTTGAAACAACTATTATTTCGAGTTGTCTCAGTCATTCAACACTTTTTAAAATTCCAACAGATGTTAAAAAAAATTAATTCAACATTTGTAAGACAATAATTCTGTCAACAGAAAAAGGGTTGTTTGGACCATTACGTCCATTTAAATCAGTATTATTAATTCCATCATACCTAAAAGATATATTGTAAAAAAATGAATTTTTTACATTAATGTCAGCAATAGAATAATAACCAAATCGCATCCCACCCCAAAATTCACCATTTCCTACTTCAAACAACTTATTAATATCTTTGTCATAAAAACGAATTCCACCTTGTTCTCCTACTTTGGCATTCCATTTTATTGGTTCAGAAAATCGATTATTTGAATTTAAAACAAAAATGAAATTTTTTTCATCATATATCCACGAATCCATTTTATCAACTGGTTTAGCAAAATAAGCACCAAAACTATTTCCCATTTCATCTATTGTAATAAAATATAAATTTGGTTTATTGAATGTAATTGAATAGAATTCTTTTGCTAGTTTTGAATCAGTGTTTGAATCATAGATTATTTCTCCTTTTGACATTGAACTCCATTCTACTAACCATTTTTTATAACTTTTCAATACCTCACTTTGTTCAATAGTAATAACCTCCTTTTTCTGAGGTTGTACTTTACTATTTGTTCCACCCATATATCAATTTTAGTTCTCTTTTTTTAATTTTTTTATTGAACTTTTCATTTCATAAATTTTAATAAATTATGTTTTTGCATGTTTTTTTATGAAAAAATTGATTTAAATCCTTTTGTTTTTATAGATTTTACTCATTATTGGAATTTCCTAATAATCAGATTCTCATTAATCTATTGATAACTCTTATTTTTAGAAAAAAGGGAAGTTGTAATTTATTTAGCCTAAATTAAGTAAATGAATTATTTTCATTGCCTAATTCCCTTAATTCATTTTTTTTTTGAGCTTAGTTCTTCAGTACTTATTTAAAAGTCAAAACAAAAGATAGTATACTTTTATTTTTAAAGAATTACATGAGTTTTAATATACTTTTTTTATCTCACTTCTGAGAATATTATAAACATAAAATTTAATAAATAAATGATTAAAAAGAAAGGATAAATAGTTAATTATACTTTATAACAAAGATACTTTTACTGTTATAAATGCTGTCAAAAATACATTGAAAAATATTATACTTAATAAACTAAGTGATACTTCTGTATTTTTTTTCTTCACACATAACATTTCTTCAATAATTTGTATTTATTCTAACAATACATTAAAAAGTAGATTTTTCTCAAATTTAAATCCAACAAAAGAATTAACAACAAGAATGGAACATCATAAATAAATTAAGATAACTCTTTCCTATTATAATAGATTTATTAAGATATCTTTTAATTATTAATAATAATATTAATTTTATAAAGTTGTATAAAAAAAAAGTCTGACAAATTAGATTATTTAAGCAAGGATTGAATAGACAATCATAATAGTAACAAAGCATATGAAATTGGTGTAATTTACTATACCTGAAGAAAATTCAAGATGGGCAACATTATACTCTACACAATAAATAATATTCACTGATGGTGCTGGACATAAACAACACAGTATAACACAAACTCTTGTTATATGTGTTGCAACATTTCCAGTAGAAAGATAAATAGAAAGCCCAACAATAAGTCCAACTGTAATTTTAAAAATAGCTACTTGAAGAACAACTTTGATATATTTTAATGGGATTTTCCATTCAAAGAAAAGACCTAAGATACTATAGGCAAGAAGAGTATTTCCTGAAGCTACAGTTGTAACAACTTTTCTAATTACAAAAGGAACAGGAATGTCACAAAGTCCAACAAGATAACCTAATGGATAGAAATACATTGGAACTGAAGTGAAAATAGATTTTAATATTGTAAAAATTAAATGCTTTTTATCTACAGTAGAAGTTAGTCTCTTTTCTTTTTTACTTTTTGTGTCAAGAATATTTCGTTCTTTTTCTGTTTGAATAACAACTTGTTGAGAATGACCAATATCTTGAATTTTATCTGGTGTAATTATTGAACCATTTTCTTGTAATTTTGGTGATTTTCCATTAATTGGTGGAGTAGTTGATGATTTCATTCCATAATTTGAAAGAGTATCAATACCAACCGAAATAGAAGGACTTGGTGTGTCTAAAACAATAGAGTGTTCTACTTCAGGAATTATTTGTTTTAATTCTTCATCTTTTAGTTCTATGTCAATGTCAACTTGTTCTTCGTCTTTAATAGATTTATTAGTATTTTGTAATACAGCATAGATTGGTCTAATAACACAATAACAACAAAAGTCGTTACTTAAATTAAATAAAATTGACATTGAAATAGCATGATCTCCATCTAAAATTTCAAGAATTGGAAATAAGAATAACCCAATATTACAACCTAAGCATCCTCCTAGTCTTTGTATCCAAGGTACTTCAGATTTAAAAATAAACCTAAAGATAATAAAACCTCCAATAGCTAAAACTATTTCATATATACATCCTGCCATAAAAACAACCCATGCATCAGAATCTAATGAATGTTGGTTAATAAGTGCTTTTAATACAATGCAAGGTAATGCCATATTAAATACAACTTTCATAAGTAATCCACTATTTTCCCTAATAACTCCACGATACCAAATAATTTTAATAATAAAAGCTATAGTCATAATAAAAATTAACATTCCAAATTGATCAGCAATTCCCATTCTTTGTTTAATCCATTCAAGATGGAGATTACAGGGTTTTGGGAACTATTACTAACAATCTAAACTAAAAACAACACTAAGCTTCACTTACTAATTGCAAATTGCTGACTCACTATCTCAACCCTTTAGATTCTATTTTTATTTTTACTTCCATTTCTTCTGTTTCCTCTTATTTTTGTTTGATTTATGTTTTTATTAATTAAAAAAAAAAAAACAAAATGAAAGTTTAAAAAACTCCAATCATTTAATGTAAAATGTTCTTTTAAAAAAGTGGGTCATATTTCCTTTGTAAGAAAATTGGTTTTGGTGGGTCATAGAGGATCTGCATTAATCCAGTTCCAAGACCTACTTGATTACCAACAATAATACTTTCAGAAACCCCTTTAATTTCATCCTTTCTAGAATGAACAGCAGCATCAAACAAATGATCATTTGTACGTTCAAATGAAGCAAAAGTAAATACAGAATCTTTCATTTTAGAAATACCATATCTTGTAATTCCTAATATAACTCCTTTAAATGTCATTAAATCAGACAATAATAACAAATGTCTTACATCAATAGATAAACCATATGCATCCATAACATTTTTAATTTCTGAAATAATAGTACTTCTAGCAGCTTCAATACCAAGTACTTTTTCTACAACAGCAATATGGTTAGATGTAGTTTCTTCTCCAATTACTCCCGGAGTACCCATTACTTTTAATAATTCACTTCCTTCAACTAATAATTCAAATGAACCTTTATTTTTATTAATAACAGCTCTACCAGTATTTTCAATTCCACAAACAATAACTTCTAATAATTGATTTCTTAATGAATTCAATGCAAATAACAATGAAGTACTTGATTTATCTACATAAACTCTTAACTTTTGTTTATTTCTTATAATAACTTGGTTATCTTTTAATTTTAACCCACGATAATTTAATAACACATCTTGAACTTTTTCAATAGTACATTCTAATTCTAATTGTTTAATTGTTTCAAAGTCTAATTTTACTGATATATATGCTTCAGCTGGTTTAAATACAATTTTAACTGATTTAGCAATTTCTTTTAATCGAGTAGCTTCAATCCTTCCTTTAACAATTCTTGCTGATGTTACATCTTGTGAATTAACTAATTTGGCAGTAACAATTGGTGTTTGAATTTTTTTACTTGCATTAATAATTTCTTTAATACGTGGTACACCAAGAGCAATATTCATTGACGCTACACCTGCAAAGTGGAATGTCTTTAACACCATTTGTGTTGATGGTTCACCCATAGATTGTCCAGCCAATGCACCAACAGGTGTGCCAGCTTCACAAACACTTCTGAGACCTTTTTCGTGACAAATAGAAATAAAATCTTTTAATGTTTGGATAGTAATTCCACATAATCCATGTTGAGCATTTTCTTGGTTATAATGATTATAAATCTCTGTCATTTCTTCTTTTTTCTCTTTTAAAAATGTTTCTATTTGTTGTTTCCATAATTCTGAAACAATTTTTGTTTGACTAATTATTGCATTATATTCTTTATCAAAACTTTCTGGTGTAATATATTCATCATCTGGTTTTTGGTTTTGTTGTAAATTAGATAAAACAGATTCCAAATTAATTGGATATTTATCACTTTCTACTTTTAATGGATCTAATCCATCATCTCCATACTTAAATTCAATAACTGTTAATGATGCACTTCTAACTGTTCCATCATAATGAACATGTAAATCTTCTAATGCTTTCATTAATCTTCTTTGCATATAACCAGTTTCTGCAGTCTTTACAGCAGAATCTACTAATCCTTCTCTACCACCCATAGTATGGAAGAAAAATTCTGTAGCATTTAATCCTGTAAAGAATGAATTTTTTACAAATCCTTTTGCCTGTGGGGTTCTTGAATGTAATGCAAAATGAGGTAAAGAACGTGAAATAAAACCATCGGAAACTCTTCCACCATTCACTGTTTGTTGTCCAACACATGCAATCATTTGAGAGATATTAATAACAGACCCTTTACTTCCAGACAATGCCATAACTAATGGAGAGTTATCAGATTTTAATTCTTCAATACATCTTTTACCAGCTCTTTCTCTGATTTGAGATAATTCATTATTTAGTAATGCCTCTAATGTTTGTTCTGGTGTTGAACCAGCTTGAACTTCTTGTTTACCACTTTTGTAATCTTCAATAAATTGATCACATTTTTTATATCCTTCACTTACTAATTCTTCTTTCATTTGAGTTAAATCTGCAGATGGTGTAACATCTGATATTCCAATAGAAAATCCATAATCTCCAAGAAACCTTGCACAAAATCTTGAGATATGTGCCATAATTTTAGCACTTTCTAATGTTCCATAGTCTCTTAAAATTAAATGGAATAATCCAGTTTTATTACCAGACCCAATAATTGATTTTTCTATTTGACCACTTAATAATTGACTATTCTTAAAACAAATCCATCCATCTTTAACACACATCCATTTTCCTTCTTTACTATACAATTTACTTGGTACATCTAATGAAATATTAACTCCTTCATGTTTATTTGGTTTTAATGCTAACCCATACAATTGTTTTCCAGTCCATAATTTTTTTGGTTTTAAATATGCTGGTGTTGGAAGATCAATTTCTGTTCCTGCATTATGGAACCAACATGCCCATTGCATCATATCTTCTTCTTCAATAACAAAATCTTTACTTGTAAGAAGATATGATGTAGTAAGAAAATCTTGTGTTTCTGCAATAATCATTTGACCAGTTCTTGGTGTTTGAAGATTCTTTGCTGAATGCATTAACATTAAACATTCAGCTCTTGCTTCTTCTGTTTGTGGCACATGTAAATTCATTTCATCTCCATCAAAATCTGCATTATATGGAGTACATACACATTCATTAAAACGTAAAGTTCTCCATGGAAGAATTTTTGCTCTATGACACATAATACTAATTCTATGCAATGAAGGTTGTCTGTTGAATAATACAATATCATTATCTTCTAAATGTCTTTCAACAATATCACCAATTTTTAAATCTTTAGCAAACTTTTCTCTCATTTCTAATTTAATACACATAGATCTTCTTAGTCCATCAGAACCACCAATAATACTATTACATCCTGGATAATTATTAGACCCATTAATGACTAATTGTCTTAATTTATCAATATTATGTTTAGTTACTCTTTCTGGATATGTTAATTTTACTGCCATTAATTTAGGAACTCCAATTTGTTCTATGTCCAAGTTAGGATCAGGGGAAATAACTGTTCTTCCAGAAAAGTCAACCCTTTTACCCAACAAATTTCCTCTAAATCTACCATGTTTTCCTTTTAATCTTTGACATATTGCTCTTAATGGTTTTCCTTTATCATCACAACCTGGTAATTCAGAGTTAATAAACATTGATACTGCAACTGTTAATTGATCCCATGAATCATAATATTGATATGGTGAAGCTCCTCTCTTAATCATTTCTTTAATTCTATCATTACATTCCATAATTTCTTTTAATTGTGTTGTTAAGTCATCTTCATTTGAAGCATTTCCACCATCCATAGCAACAGATGGTCTAATAGCAATAGGAGGAACAGGAACAGAAGTTAAAATCATATTCTCTGGTGGTGCATTATCTGGGTCAAAGTCCATTGTTTCTATATCTTCTCTTATAAGACTTCTGAATATTGAAAGAACTTTTCTTGGATCAAGGTCTTCTTGTGCATTATTAATAAATGCATTAATATCTTTATCAAGTTTAATTGATTCTTCAAATCCATCATAAAATTCATTCATTTCAGTAATAGTAGGATCTCTATGATATTTATCATGAACAAGTCTTAAATTACCATATTTTTTAATACTTCCATTAATAGCATTACAATGAGGACAACTATTATAATGTTTTCTACATTGTGCAATTAATGCTCTTACAAGATAAGTACGTGCAACAGTATCTGTTTTTTTATTTCTCATTCTTCTTAAATAGAAATCACGTTCTTCATTAGTTAAAAGAATTCTATTACAATTTTTACAAACACATTGTAATACTTGAATAATTGGTCTAAAGAATCCAATATGAAATACTGGTAATTCTAAATTAATTACAGCAAAATGTCCACTACATTCTTCTATCCTTTTACCACATGTTTCACAAACACTTAATGAATCACAAACACCTAGTCTTCTATCAAGAACACCATTAGGATTTGGTTTTCTTGTATTTGGTTGAAACAAAAAATGTTCAGTAACTTCAAATTCACTTTCTCGATTCATTTCTTCTTGACTAAACATAGTAAATTGAATATCACATACTTTACCAGGTCTTTCTGATGGACCAACAAATTCAATATTTTCTTTATCAATTTCAATCTTTCCAACACCCTTAAATTGACGTGTTTTTCCTTTACTCATATCAATACTGATTTCTTTCTTAGTTTTTTTTCCTTTTTATTTTATTTCTTCTTTTCTTTTGTTATGTTTCTTTCACTATTCATTAGAATATTACCTACTCTTTATTAAAAAACATTCTATTTAACCACAAATTTGAGTCTTAATCTTTTTTGTTTTTTTTTTATAATTTTGTTTTAGGGTTAAAATATATTAAAAGTATTATTTAATAATAAACTTTTAATATAATTAAAGTTTGATGTATCACTAAACTTAAAAATTTAAAATTATAAATATTAGATGTTATTCAAACAATCAACAATTACAAAATGGAGGTTTGAAGATCAGTTTTAGGACATAAAGGATGTTCAAATTTATAGCTATATACTGACATACTTTTTGTGAATTTTGGTTGAACACGTAAAGAATCAAAGAAAGGATGGTAAAGTAAATCCTAATAAAATGAACAAATATTTACTAAATAAAAGAAATAAATACAAACACCTAATCCCCAATAAGTACCTTTTATATTTTTTAAATATTTTTTAAAATCTGTTAATAATTTTTTATCTTCATTAAGAGTTTTTGATTGAATGTAATTAAATCCTTGTAATGATTCACAAAATTTTAGACGATCAACATATTCATCAAATAATTCTTGACCTTTTCCTATTATTTCTCCATCAACCTGTATTCTTGAAGAGCCAAAATCACATATTTTTACTACAGCAATTGAGGTTTTCCATGCACTATTATCAAATGGATTAAAATAATAATGATCTTTCTTTGCTTTGTTTATCATTATATTATTTGCATGTAAGTCATTATGCATGAAAGATAATTCTTTTTGTCCAATCATTAAAGCCCAAATAACTTGAAAAATTATTTCTTTAACTTCTTGCATTTCAAATAATTCTCGTTTTGATATTGATTTTCTTTTCGCAAATGTCATTTCCGCATATTCCATAATAAATGAAATTTTTTGTTCTGAATCTCCTTGACGTTCAGATTCATTTACAAATGATTTAAACCATTGGTACATATAAATAAAATTATTACAATATCGTTTTGTCATTAATTTTGCTAAAGCTTTAAATATTCTACATTCAGCATATGACGTTTCTTGAAAATCTCGAGGTTTTTTAATTATTTGAGTTTTCATTGCAACTTTTTCTGGTTTCGTAGAAACAGATAATTTTTGGTTATATGTTCTTACAGTATTAATTGGGCTTAATGGTTGACTTCTTTTTCGTTGTACTCCATTTTGTCGTTCCATTGCTACAATACTTTGTCGTGATAATGGAACATCAAACCCTTCTGATTCAATTTTACTTTTCTCAAATAAATAAACAGTATTTGATGGTCTTGAACGTTGTCGTTGTGGTGGTGCTTGAATTACTGAAAGTGACTGACGAAGTGGTGGTTGAAGAGAAGGTCTAAGAGATACACGAGGAATGTCAAACTCTTTTTTAACTTCAGCAACAAAAACAGTTCCAAATTTTCCATGTGCTATTTCATTTCCAATACTAATTTCATCATTTTGTATGTATGAAGTTTCTGGTATGTCAAAGAGTTGTGAAACGGTTCTTCGTGAAGTTGACATATAACTATTAAAATGAAAAATTTATTTTTTTTTTTCAGGGTTTTCATTTTTATTATTCTTATTTTAAAAGAATAAGAAAAACGGTCGTTGTGGGGGTCGAACCCACGGCCTTCTCCTCCGGAGGGAGATGCGCTTCCACTGCGCTAAACGACCTTTTATTTAATTGTATGAAATAAATGATCAACAGAAAAATATTAATAAAACAATAATCATTAATAACAAAAATATTTTATTTCTCATTCATTATAAAAATAGAATTAGTATTATTTGTATTATTAATAAATATCATTCTTATGAAAAGAAATAACATTTATTATTAGTTAAATAACAAGAGAACTTGAATTAAGAATGAGGTGAATAAAAATTGAGATTGAACTGATATTCACGACACAAACAAAAGAAATTAGAAAAAAAAAATTGTTAATATAGTAAAGTATAGAAAAAAATAATAAAGAATGATTAATGTTATGAGGAAAAAAGAATGAAAAAGAATCTACTTTTCGTGAAGGAAGGGGAACATAGTACAAAAGTTTCTCATTGGAATGTCTTTTCATATCAAAATAAAAATAAGAAACTATAAAAAGGAAAGAAAAAAAAATCTCGAAAGTGTTGAAAAGAAACGTAATGGTCAATACTACATTATTAATTCAAAAATATCAAGAATTACTTAATTCAAATAATGCTACTACTGCTGACTTAGAAAGATACCATGATTTATTAATTAATAGTTATTGTTATGGAAATAAGAGTGAGGCATTTAAGGCTTTATTAAATCACAACATTCCAACAGAATTAGAAATTGTTTTTGCTGATGCTTATAATATTACAAAAGAAGTAGTTAAATTTAGAAGTTTTCTTCAACCTGGAATAAACTCAGTTAATTTACTTGAAAGTCTTACTGAAGATGATTTACCATTTATTATAACTAACCTTCCGGATGATATACAAATGAATTTATTATTAGGAATTGTAGAAAATAAATACCGACATGAGAGATTTGCTGAAGCTGTTTTAAATTTTTGTTCACCTAATTGTATTGAAAGAATTAATAAATATCGATCTACTATTGATAATATACCATTATTATCAAAAATCTATAAAAAAGTAAGTTTTCTTGGTCAAGCATCAAATCAATCAGAATTTAAAACACTTAGAAAAACACTTAGAGGAAAGAAAAATATTACTATTGTTGTAGAAAATCAAAATGGTTTTAGTCTTGGTTGTTACATTAATAATCTTCCAACTTTAATTAAAAAGACTATGAAAAGTAATTGTTCTGTTTTAAGTCTAAAAGGAACTTGTGGTAAAATTGAAGAAAATACAATAAAACAAACAGGTATTATTACTTTAAATAATGGTAAATTGGAATTAAAAAATTGTTTTAAAATTGAGCCTAAAGAAGACCATTTAACTTTTACTTATAATGGACATTTCGAAGACTCCTTCAATGATGTTTCAACATTTGGATATTCTCAATTTGGTTTTGGTTTAGAAGGGGCAGAAGTGCCATGTATAGTAAAATGTTATTCAACATATTAATTTAAATTTTGTTTTTATTAAAAAATTTGTGTTAATTTCCTTGAAAAAATAAAAATTTGAACTTAAAAAGAAAAAGTGTTTTTAAATTAATGCAGTCAGAAATAAATGATTTGATACAAATAATTAATACTCCAGTAACATATTCGTCTTTATCAACAACTTCACCATTATGTGGAGTTACAAATGACTGTACTATTTTTTATACATATGAAAATAATGAATTAATAGCATATAATATTTGTTCTAATATTGATCAAAGTGTATGGAAGAAAAGGAACTTTTGTTTAAGTCAAGTTCTTCAAGTTGTTCCATGTGGTGTTTTTATACTTGCTGTACAGTCTAAACCCCCTTCATTATATTGTGGTTCTGAATTGTATGTATTTAATTTAGAGTTAAATATTACTTATGGTCATGCTCTTAGAATTCAACCAGAAGTTATGTCAAATGCTTTTATGGATGAAGATGGTTTTATTAACATTATTATTGCTGATTATCCTTGTTATCTGAATCTTATACAAATTGATATGAGTGATAGTAGAAAATTACCGAAAATTACTACTCTAACATGTAAAGACTTTTGTTCATTTGAAGATAAATCTGGATGTTGTGAATATTATTTTAAAGCTAAATATTCAGATAGTTGTTTTCCTCCTTTTGATAAAGAATTAAATATTAAATCTAGTCATATTAAGTCAATTCATTTTGAGGCAAATAACTTTATTACTGTTGCATTCGATAATGGTTTTATAACTAGACTATTCTTTGATAAAGAGAAAAATGAATGTGAAATGGTGTTGAGTGGATTTTTATGCGAAGACTATATTTGTTCTCAAATTGTAGAGTCTTTAAATGGTTTTATGTTAGTGTTTCAAGGTTATTCTAATCAATCTGTGATTTATTTCTTTAAGTCCAATAAACCAAAAGAATATTCAATAATTAAAACAATAAAAATGAATCAAAAAACTGTAAATGCTTTAGTGCTTCGTTCTATCCATGATGTTGAGAAATTATATGCTGTTCAATTTATTCAAAGTAGAATGGCACAACCAAATAAAAAAGAAGAAGTTTCAATGGAATATTCAGTTACTACTATTGTTTACGATTTTAATGGAGAGGTAATGAAAGAAATAGCACCAGTTTCTTACTCTCATTCAGGAGAACATATTCAATTTCAAACGAATTTTATTTGGTATCCAGAACGATTTAGTTCATATGGATTATTTCCTAATACTGAGAATTTAATACCATCATATTCAGTATGTACTTTAATTCATGATTTTAGTAATGTTACTACTTCAATTAATGAAATTTGTATAACATCAGAAAAATTTGAAGTTTGTAGAAGAGAAATACAAATGTTACCAAAATTAATAATTAGAAAAGAAGAATTTTTAAGAGCAGAAGACATATCGTATCATAATATTTATTGTTCTCAGTTTAATTTAAAAAAATTTAATTTATTAAGAACACAAGAAGGAATTGAACAAGTAATGAATATAATTTACAAATTCGACTTTTTTGATTTTGTATTAACTGAATTAAGAGATTCATTTAATAATAAAGCTGTTGATGAACATTGTATTAAATATTTAACTCAAAGTGTTATTAATGCATATCTTTCAAGTTCAAAAACAGTTTTATGTCTTTTATCAGAATTAATAAAACAAAACAAACAAGCATTATTAGCAGGAATGGAAAAAATTCATAGAACATATTCACAAATAGTAACATATCTTGAACTTGTTCATAGTGAAGAATATTTAAACAATATTAAAATTAAACTGAGAAGTATTGATATGTTTAAACCATTTATTGCTCAAAATAATATTCAATTTGAAGAGCCATTAAATTTTATGCCAACAATAGTTAATATTATTAATAGAAAAGTGTTTAATGGAATGAAATTTAAAAATGACTTATTTTCTGCATTTATATATTCATTTGAACATGATATTTCTATTGGAATATTATTTTATCTTTATACTATTTGTTGTGGAGAATCAAATTATATGAGTATTAAAGAAATTAAAAGAGCATTTAATTTATCGTTGTCTGATGGAGATAGAATCTTTTATGATGATATGAGATCTTCTGATGATGAATTAAAAATGGTGTTATTTAAAGGAAGTAAACGTTTTGATTCTTTAAAATTAATTTTTGATAAATTTTATTCAATTGATTCATCTCAGAATACCGTTCTTATTATTTCAACACCTATAATGAAAAATTTATTATTAAGACAATGTATAGAAGATGTTGCTGAAGGTTTTGCTGAATATTGTCATAACCAATTAATAGAACTTACAGTCATTAATGAGAAAAATGGATTTTCAAGAAGTGTATTAAGAAACAGACCAAGTGAACTTATTCAAAAAGAAAAAGATGATGATGATACAATTGATAGAATGAAAAATTTTTTTGCTATTGGAATGCATCAATTAATGAATACTGAAAATGGAATTAAGGCAATAATTACTTGTGGAACTTATCTTAAAAAATTTAAAGATACTTTTTCTGTTGTTAAACAATATTTAGATAAAATAAGATACACCCAAGACGATATTAAAAAATTAGACTATATGATTCCTGAATATATGCAAACATATATTCAATTAGACAATGCTCCAACTGATAAAATAATATTATCAAATGAATTGATTAATTATATTTTTGATGAGTCATATCATTTACAACGCATTGTTGAATGTTATGATGCTATTAAAAATACTCTTTGGAAAGAATGTTTAATTTATCATACTATGTTATCAAGAAATCCTCAACGTGTGTTGACATTATTTTCTATTCTTATACACGATAAAAATGAAAATGGTATTAAGAACGTTGTATTATTGTATTTGTATTGTTCTATTGATCTCTTTAAAGACGATGAAGAGTCTTTTGTCATAATACAAAATGAATTTAAGAAATATGGACGTCTCTTTAACAAAGAGATAACTCTTCTTTTGAAAACTAAACAAGACACATTTTCTTCTCTTAAAGCTGAATATCAACATTTATGGAATCAAAAAATTGAACATTTCATCGGAAGATAAATGTGAAACAATTATTTAATTTTATTTAAATATTTGATCATTTTTTTTTCTTTGTTTAAAAAATCATTTTTGTTTTTTTTTTCTTTCAGTTTAACAATATTCTTTTATTTTAACAGAAATAACAATACATGAATTATATTCTAACAAGATTAAAAGTCTCAACTGAAGTGAATTTAATAAACAATAAAATATTCTTTAAAATATTACTCAACAATAAAGAAGGATTTTTATATGAAATAAATAGAAATAAATAGCATGTAAATAATGAAGCAATAATATATTTTATATAACTATTTAATGTCATAAAACACAAAATAAATTATAAAATATTTATGAAGGAAGTAGTATTAAAAACATACAGCTTTCAAAAAAGGTAATAAAGGAGTATTTTGTTCAAATAAAATAAGTAGTTTAATACAACAAACAATACAAAAACAATAATTACAAGAATCAGTAAAGTGATAGGTTATATTTGTTTTTAGATATTTTATTAAACTTGAACAATCATTAACAAACTTTAATAAAAAGCAATTAATTAAGTATTAATAGAACTAGCTTCTATTCTTCCTGGCTTAGGGGAGACTAATCCCGTCCCTTCGTCTTCTTCTTCTAGTAGCTCTACGGAGTATGTTTGGTTGTGATTGAAACAGTATTCCATGACATCCATCATGTTTTTAATCACAAGGTTTTTTACTTCTTTCTCGATGTCAATTTCAATTTTTAATTCTTTAATTAATTTATTACTTTCTTTATTTACTAATCCATTGATTGAAATTACTACTGGAATTATTTTGACATCTTTTAATTTCTCTATTTTCATTAGCCTATTCTTTAATTCCTTATACTTATTTCTTTTCTTCCAATAGGCTCCATTAATATTGTGATCAGCCACAATAGTCATATCAAATAATAGACTGGTTTTGTTCTTTTTATCTATTACATATATATGATATTTTATGATATTGTCATTCACTTTTAGGCATTATTTATTTGTTCCATATCATAGTGATGTCTTTATATTGGAACACTGTTTCATATGGAGGTTTTTTATATTGAATATTTCCAGTGTATTTTCTTATTAATCCCTCCCATATTATAATGCCAATATGGTCATGTTTTTCCATTTGTGATTTTTTATGACCAATGCAAGATAGTAGAATGTGTTCTATTGTGGCTATCTTATCTTTACATAGTGGGCAGTATTTCAATCTTTCATTTTTCATTATTTTTGCTTTTCTATACCCACAAAATATTGCTCCATCTTGCATTTTAGTTAATTGGAGAAATGCATTCTTTTTTATATTGATGGACTTCCATGCATTTATTGTAGTAGTTTTATCTAAAAATTTTGACTCGAACCATCTTCTGAAGTGTCCACTAATTTGATGACACTTCCATTTTTTGATGTATTTGCCAATAATTTTTTTATTTCTACTACTACTTCTTTTTCTTTTTTCTTTTCTATCCCTTCATTTATTATTTCTTCTATTTTTGTTTCTGGGATTTTATGACCTAGGGCTTTTTTAATTCTATTCCACATTCCCTTCTTACTGTACCATCTATCTAATATGTTATTTCCAATTTCACTTTCTCTGGTACAGTAGTACATCACTGTTCTTACTAATTCAATAACATATTCGTCCCTTATATTTATTAATCCTTCACCCATTTCTTCTAGAGGGACATACAACCGATCTTTGGAGTTTCACCATTGTATTTTGCCTTTCTTATTTATTTTCTTATCTCTAAATCAATTTTATCTAGGTCAGTTATTTTCCAATTTACAACTGATGCTGAATATCTGAAGATAGGGATTACTTCCGTGTTTATTCTAGTAATATATCTTCTATTACTACTTTCATCAGTGTTTATTTCTTCCATCTTCTTCATCATTTTTTCTTTGATGGTTTTACAATTGAAGGTGTCATCAATTTCGTCGGACTGCCATATTCCTAAGTATTTATACAAGTCCTCACCTTCAATGACTGGGATGTTTTGCATTCCATTTGGTATTTCTTTAATGTTTTTTAATACCAATCCTGACTTTTTCTCATTCATTTCCATCCCTATTCCACTTATTATTTCTTTAATTTCATTGTGGATTATTCCCATTTCTTCACTACTTTCCGTCATTATTCTCAAATCATCCATATATAATGTGTGATTTGCTTTTGGGAATTTCTCTTCGATGATTTGTGAAATTACATTCATCTGAATGATGAAGAGTAGAGGGGATAAGGAATCACCTTGTAAAATTCCTCTATTTAATTTAATACATCATATATATTCATTAAATTTATAGCCGATGAATATCTTCCATCTAGTCATCATACTTTCAATTATGTCAATGATGACACCCTCTACATTAAAATATTTTAATGATTCAATTACCCATTCGTGGTTGACTGTGTCATATGCTTTCTTGATGTCATAATATGACTCCACATATTTTGGGTATTTCTCTTCTTTCTGCTGCTTCATCATATAACTATTAATTATTCCTTCTTTAGCAGCTAAAGATTGCAACTTACATCCCAGTTGATTTTTACTAATTTTAAATGATTCACAATTCATGTTAAGTCTTCTGTGTATCTTTTCTTTTAATATGGAGGTAAATACTTTCATAATTACATTTGTACAACTGATAGGACGATAATTAATGACGTCGTTCATATCACTTTGTGGATTAATAAAGTTCTTCCACTTACCATGTCTAATGGGATGTTTTCAGGGAAGTTTAACCATTCATTAAAGATACTAAGAATGGCTTCTCTTGATGATGACATCCTTTTCCAATAATACCCATATATAGTGTCTATTCCTGGTGCTTTCCAGTTACTTATTTTCATTATACTTGAATTTAATTCATTTAATGTTATAATGACACTATCATAATTGATATATCTTTCATTCCACGAGGTGATTTGTTTTATTTTCCAATTCTCTTTATTTAATATCACATGTGTTTCATATAACGATTTCCAATATTCTAAAGTAATATCGTTATTTGGGTATATTTCATTTTTTGGGTCTTTCTTCCTTATTCTAATTTTCTTGTTAGAATCAAACATTATTTTATTTGTATTGATTCTGACCCTTTCTTCCTTATTAAATTTAATTCTTTCTTTTATCATTGTCATCATATATTTTAGGTACTTTATTCTTTCTAGTGCTTTAACTTTTATTCCTTCTTCATCATGTTCATTTAATTTCATGATGCACTTTATTCTGTACCATTTCCTTCCCTTGACCAAATCTTCTAGTCTATTTAT
The DNA here is from genome assembly GCF_000208925.1 of Entamoeba histolytica HM-1:IMSS. Lineage (NCBI taxonomy): Eukaryota > Evosea > Mastigamoebida > Endamoebidae > Entamoeba > Entamoeba histolytica. Next base: position 35,476 of record NW_001915005.1, read on the forward strand.
TTTCTTTAGGATTTCTTTAATTTCATCAAATTTGTCTCCTATTATTTTATTTTGGAGATAGAGGTGCATAACCATTGAAATCCTCTTCATATCATCTTGCAGATCCTGCATTCTGCTTCCTGACCATACCCATCTATTATTAATTTCCATTATTAATCGGTCAGCTTCTTTTCTTTTCCAGTAGTAATTAATGTTTGAACATTTTTCTATTTTCATTTCTTTTATTTTATTGATGAGAGTGTTAAGGTATTCTTCATCAATTTCAGTAGAGTTATTCTTTAATATGTTTTTTATTATTGAATTACATTCTACTCTTCCTTCTATTATATCATTTACTTTCACTTTAATGTACCGTTTAGTACTTTCTTTTATTTTATGTGACATTTTAATATATTTAATATATTCATTTTCATTATTGACATTGATGTTTATTGCTTTAATTATACTTTCAATTTGTTCCCATCTTAATTTCTTATATAATTTCTTATTTAACCAATTAATTGCAAAACAATACAACACTTCAATTAAATTTCTATTTCTTTGTTCTGTTGTATTTCTTGTCTGATTATCATCTCTTGTTTTTTGACAATCAGTGCTTTGCTTTCCTCTTCGATTTCCACTACTGTCTTTTTCATAGGAGTAGTTTCGTTCATCTCCATTGTTCCTGATGATGCTTTCATCAATACTGGTTGTGTATTTATCACAAGTGTCATCGTTTTCTTCTTCTCTAATTCCTTCTGTGAGATAAAATTTTCAATATCATCTTGTTGTTTTGATATTATTTGTTTTTGTGTCTCATTTTCTTTTTGTGTGTTGTCTAATTCTTCTCTTGTTATTTCTGCAATTTCTTGGTTTTTAATTGCAATTTCTTGATATTCAGAGATTTGTTTTTCTTTATCTCTTATTTCTTTCTTTAATTCTTTAGTATTTTCCTCTATCATTTCAATTTTCTTCTCTAATGTGTTTGCATTTTGTTCTAGCGTTTTGTTTCTCTTTTTTAGCTTTTCAATTTCTTCTTTCATTTCTTCATTTTCTTTTTCAATTTTCTTTTTATTAGCTTGGATGCTTCGGATTTTTTCTTCTTTATTATTTACTTCTGTGATTTTCTTTCCTTCTATCTCATTTATTTTTCCTTGAATTTTAAGTTTTTTTCTTCTAATCTTTCATTTTCTTTCTTCATTTCTTCATAATTCGTTTGAATCTTTTTAATTTGTGTTTTCATTTCTGTAATTTCTTCTTCAAATTCTTTCCTAACTATTTCTTTTGCTTTTCTCATCATTTCTTCTGAGATGGATTGTTCTTCTTCCATTCTTTTCATACTTAATTCTTTAACTTTTTCTTTTAATTCAGTAATTTGATTTTTCAGAGCAATTATTTCTTCTTTTTCTTTTTCTTCTTCTATCTTTTCTTCTTTATTTTTTGTTTCTTCTTGTGTTTTCATTATACTTTGTTTGTTATTTATTATTCTTGCTATTTTACATCTATCATTCATTTCTTTAATTGGGTTTTTGTTTTTAATTTCTGCTTCTATAGCCTTAATGTCTTTTTCTTCCCAATCTTTTGTTTTTTCTTTAAACTCTTCTTTCGTCTTTTCAATTATCTTTTTCTTTTTGATTGAATATACTTCTTGGAGAATATCATACCATTTTTTCCTCTTACCTTCATATTTTTTAAGTATTTCTTCGTATTCTCCTTCTTTCCATTCATTTGTTATTCTTTTTATTCTTTCTTGTATCTCATTTATTGTTAGCCATTTATATTTGTTATTTGTATAATCTTTATTGTTATTGTATTTACCTTGTTTTTTATTTGTTTTTCTTTGTGTCTTTCGTCTTCTAAACCCTTTTTCCTTGGTGTATCGTTTACCTTTATTATTATAATTGTTATGCCATTTATTGCTATTGACATTTCTTTTTTTGTTGTATGACCTTAGATTTCTATGTCTTGTTTGCTTTTCTTTACAAGACTCTAAGGTTTTACACAATAGCCATGGCATTAAAATTTGTTGTATTTCATGCATTGGAAAAGGATCTCTATCATTAACAAACTTTATAAATAAAAAAACGAAAAATCATTTTCTTTTACTACAGTTGAAATGAAAGAATATTTCCAAACATTATTAATAGTAAATATAACTTGATTCATAATTGTATAATAAAACACAGAATAAAAGAGTCTTTTCTTGAAATTTATTTTCAGTTTTAATTCTAAAATAAAAGTTAAAATACTTATGAATTTTAACGTACAACTTATGACAATAAATAAAGAAAACAATATAAACCACTTTAATTGTAACTAAAGTATCGCAAATTATATTTTAAATATTCCAGATACTTTATGTCTTAGCACAGGAGAACATAAGGAATTTCTCTCAATCAATACCTTATTTCTTTTATCTAAAATACATCCGTCCATAACATCAAACCCAATTCTTTGACTAATGGTCTCGATTGTAACATTGAGTTCATCAAGTCTGTGTGTATAATATAGATAATTGTTTAATGCTTGGTCAGTACCCCATTTTTCAATTTTATCTTTAGGACAGTGCTGCTTGAATATTTCACAGTACCTCTTGACTTTTTGTACATTCCCGATAACAATACCTACATTGACTATTCTTTTTCTTTCTTTTCTTAGTTTATTTGCAAGTCCTTTTCCAAAAGTGTTAGCAAACCATTTATAATTTAATTTTTGGGTATAGTCAATACATTGGATTGTCCCATTTCCTTTACCACTGCACTCATTAGTAAGCACCAACTCATCTGGTTTAATAGTAGCAAATCCATCGGCAAACCACATAACATCTCGAAAATCTGTAATTGCAACTCTATCAAACTCTCCTCCGTGTTGATTTAAATATTCAAGGAGCTCAAAAAAACGATAAACAGCGGCATTACAAACTTGGTTATATTTTAATTCCTTTTTTCTTCTAATAACTTCAACACTAAAACTTTTCATAAGTTCAACAAATCCATTTGGCGCTTCACCATACAACACTAAAACTTTCTTAACATTTGGTATTCCAGATTTAAGAATTGACATAGTTTTAACAATTGTTTCTCTTTGTTTAATCCACATATCTTGACTCTTAAAATACATAGCCCAAAATACCAAATCTCTTTTGTTATTTGGTTTGTATCTAAAAATATCTTGGCATTTTCCATTATAAAGAAACTTGGAAATATCTATTACTTCATTCTTAAATGTTGGTTGAACAAAAAATTTTCTATAATCAATACTAGAGTTACCTTCCATATAATTATTTAAAAATAATTTTTTATTCGACGTGAACATAACAAAGAAAAGAGAAGACAACACAAACAACAAACAACCAGCAAATACAGTAAAAGTTATTTTCATATAGTTAATTAGGTTTATGTTACTTAACAGTTCTTAATACCAGAATGTGTGTATTTTGTTGAGTTATGTTTTTTACAATTGTCTCAGTAAAAAGAAATATTATAAAATTTAAATAATAAATATTAATTAAGTATTAATAGAAGTTTCATTTATTCTTTCTTGCTCAGCTGAGACTAATCATACACTTGAATTTTTATTAAAAAGAGTAATTTCTTTATTTTACATATTCCTTAAATTTTCTCCTGGAACGTGGATAAATGTTTTAATTTCTTTTATTTAAACTATTATCGTTTCAATATTCGTTTCAATATTCGTTTCAATATTCTTTTTATCTTCTTATTTGATTGTTACTTTAGTTTTAATTATTTTTTTTTTTTCATTTTCTTATTTTATGAATAAATGGTTATTTCATTGCCATTATAGCATTAACTATATTTTCATTTGATATTATTCATTCATAATATCATACTACATTCTTTACAATATTAATTGGTACATTTATTATTCAAATATAACATCATAATTAGACAATAAATGTGAGATTCGAATCATGATTTTCTATTAATGCTTATGTTTGTATCTGATAGGCAATCTTCATTTCATAGTTCAAAAATCAAATCATAAATGAAAATTAATTTTACTAATATAAGTAATGAACTGATGTTATTTATTTATATTCGGTTTAAATCAATTATTTTTTATTTGTGCTTTATTGGTTATGTTATTTTAAAATGATTTAATATCAGCTAATATTTTTATTAATTTGTTCATTTAAATAATTCTTATTTAACTTGATAATATAAAGGTATGATGATTTATCATTATTTTTATTTCATTTCATTTGTTATATTTAGTATTATTATTATTATTTCATTTATTAATCTTTCTACTTCATTATAACTTAGATTATTTATTTATAAATTATATTTATAATGAATATTTTCATTAAATGTTGACTATTGATGCTATTTTATCACTTTGAATTTAATATCATTTTTGAATTATCATAAATTGAAAATGATGTATCTATATTTAATAAAAATGACTTATCAGTTGTATTTCTATATTTCACTATTATATTTGTTATTATATTATTCATTCTATTAACTGTAGAATTTATTATTATAAATTTCATTGAATATCGATTATTCGTTCATTTTTATTCATTTTTTGATAAACAATTAAATGAAAATAATAAAGAAGAATAAATGTGATTGAAATATTATCTAAACAAATGATTATTATATCGAAATAAATATAATTAAAATTCGAATAAAAAAAGAGTAACAGATTAAAAATTAATAAATATTAAAAATGAGAAGAAAGAAATAAAACAAAGAAAAATTTAACAACAATGAAAGAATATAAAAAAGAAATAAAATTGAGAAAAAAAATCATCAAAAGAAAAAAATTGAAAAAAAAAAGGAAAAGAGAAAACTGAGAATTAAAATAGAAATATGAAATAGAAGAATTAATAGAAATGATGAAAGATTTCATTTTAATCCAAAACATTTAAATGAATATTCAAGATAATTAAAAGAACAATGAAAGAGAATTAAAATAAGATAGAGAAATAAATAGAAATATAAAGAAATAGAATAGAAATAAAAAAGAATTAGATTAAAATTCAAGAAAGAAAAGAATTAATGTAATGATAAATAATGAAATAGGAATTACATAATTTTATAAGAAGATATAATGATGAAATAAATAAGAAATAGAAGAATAAAATGAAATATAAAATATAACAACCAACAACCAACAAGAACCAACAATTTAATAAATAATGAGTTAAAATGTAGAAATTATGAAGATAAACCTATTAACATTTGATTTAATTAATCTAATATTTAGAAGTTAGTTCTATCATTAAACTATTTTGTTTAAATTTGTTATTTATGTTTATTGTAATTAATATCTTTTTTTCATTAATTTAAAAAAATGTTGGCGACTGGCAGGTTTCGATCCTACGACTCTTATTAATTTAACTTAGTATTTCATATTTATTAAATTACAAATAAGTGTTTTACACGTAAAACTACAGCCGCTTCTTGTTTATTTGATTTTATTTTCCTTCTCTTTTATTTTTGGATTTTTTATTGTTATATATCCCTTTTCTTTTTCTTTATTTCTTTCTCTTTATTTCTTAATTTAAAATATTTCACTATTATATTTTCAATTCTTCTTTTTATCATTCTTTATTTGTATTGTCTTTCTATTTCTTTTATTTCTTTATTTACTTTCTTATTCTTCTTTTTATATTATGTTTAATGATTTGAACTTATCATATTTATGATTTAATCTCATCATCATCATATTTTCTTTTTTATTCTTTAGTAATCTTTAAAATTATTCATTAATTATTCTTAAATTATTTCAAATTAGTGTATTCTTATTCTTTTCTTTTTATTATTGGTATATTTTATTATGTAATTTAGATACTTCATATTTCATTTATATTAATCATATTTATCATTTCTTTCATTAATAAAATTATAAATAAAACAATCAATATAATTAATTTATTCTTATTTAATGTTAATACATTTATAAAAATTATATTTAATGTTTGTTGATTTATTAATGTTTATTCATTATTTTATGTTGTTATTTTATTCTTTATTTCTTGTTATATGTTTTATTGATTTTAATATT
>NW_001915004.1:0-41777 GCF_000208925.1 Entamoeba histolytica HM-1:IMSS
ATCATTCATTTCTTCTTTTTGTCATTCCTCTTTGATTAACATCACTGAATTTATTCCATTTCATTCTATTTTCTTTATTCTTGTTGTTATTTTATTTAGTTTATCTTTTATCATTTGTTATTTCTTGTTTATTCATGTTTGTTGTATATTTTATTCTTATTTATTTTATGTTGTGTTATTCTTATTTATCTTTCTTATTATGTTTTGTTTATTATTGTTTAAATAGAAAATAAAAATAAGAATGAATAAAGAATAAGAAATAATAACATAAATATGTTGATATATTTTATCATTTCTTTATTTGTTTCTTATTCTTATTTCTATTATCTTATTCATTTGATTCATAATGAATTAATTCAATGAAATGATACAAATAAATTGTTTATTCATTTCATTCTTATTTCTATTTCATTCTTATTTCTTTTCTTATTTATTAAAAACACCCTCATTGGGTGTGAATATTTCATTAAATGAAATAAAATAAATCAACATTGAATTATGTCCAATTTTAATTCACCATTTCATTCATTGGCAGATGAATGAAATGTTCATATTCTTCATTGATTTGTTTTTATTCTTTTTTAGTTCATTTTCAATTAATCAAGATTGAATCATTTCAATTACTATGATTCGTTTTGGTGTGAAACGATTTGGAAATTTATTTCCACAAAGTGCATTTCTTATTCCTTTATATTCAAATGAACGATTGATTACAATGTGATTTTGTTTTATCATTTTCTTTACCAACAAGAATATCACCAAGTAATCCATATCCAAATACAAACAAACCATTATCTGATTGATTACACAAATAAAATGCACATTGTGTTTGTTTAATATCAAATTTCATCATTCCTTTCATTCTTCCATTTGACTCTAATGAAAATACAAATGATTTTGAATCATTTATCCATTCATCAACTTTATTAATTTTAGAATTAACATATCCTCCAAATTTATTTCCATCTTCATCTTCAATAATAATTATTATATGTTCTTTATTCATTATTCTTTGATCAAATACAGATGTATATTCTTTCCAATCATCAATATCTGAATCAAATAGTAGATTTCCTACTTTTCTATTTGTCCATTCTTCTATTTGTCTCATTTCTTCCATTGTGTTCATTCCTTTCATTATTCTCAATCTTTCTTCTTCTTGTCTCTTCATTTCTTCTTTTCTCTTCTTCCTTTCTAAATAATCACTGTAATATGTTTGCCATTCTTCTTTCTTTTTATTAAATTCTGCTGTGATTGTATCTGTTTCTTCTGGTTTTCTGAATATTTTGTCTTTCATTTTCATTTCTTCAATTGAAATGATTTTATCTATTAATTCATTCCGTGTTTTACTTAGTGTTTCTTCATCATTATTACATTCTTCTATGATTCTTGACATTTGTTTCTTTATTATTTCTATTTGGTTGATTGTTTCTTGACTTTTTTCTATCACTAATTTTCTTCTTCTTTCTGTTTCATCCATTCTATCAAATATTCCTTCTCCTCTTTTAATTGCTTCTGAATATGCTTCATCATCTTTTATTTTAAATACTTCATTTTTAATACTTCCAATATAATATTGATAATTCTTATTAACATCATCAATTGATTCTTGAATATTTGGAAGTGTTTCTACTACTTCTTTAATTAATTGGTTATTCTTGTTTATTAACTCTTCCATTTTAATTTGATGTTTATAAGTTCAAAATATGGATGTTTAAATAGTTATTACACGTTGTTAACACATCAAGTCAAGTATTATTTTTATCATCATTCTTTTATCAAACATCATTTATTTTTATCATTTTTACAATAACAATAAATATATAATAATATTAATAATATAATAATAATAAAATTATTATATTGTTATTTTCTATAATTAGCTTATTTTATTTTTAGTATTTTTTTTATTTTTTTTTTAAAATAACAAAAATATTGAAGAGAAGAAGATTCAATTTTGTTTTATTTTTATTATTTCATCGTTTGTTGTATCTTGTTTATTTCTAACAATTAAATTAATAAAGATAAAAAATGATAAACAAAAAATACGATAATAAAAATAAGAATAAGAAATAAAAGAGAAAAGAAATGAGATAATTATTATAAATACACAATGAATCAAACAAATGAAATGAAATTAAAATCAAATAAAATTACATTAAATAACATATTAGAAGAAATAATCATTATTTAAATAATAAAATATTTAATATGAGAAATAATCAATATTATTAATATTTGTTTTTGTTTATTGAAGATGAAATAATAAATAGTTTAATCATATTTTCATTCTTTCATCTTAATTATTTACCAACATTATCATCATTCATGCAAATTAATAATCCATGAATGAAAATATAATCATTGTCACTAAATAAATAAAAAATAATTGTTTAATGTAAATTAAAATTTATAATAATAAATATATTTCAAAAGTAGTGTAAAATTATTTATTCATTTTTTTTTTTTAAATTCAATCATAACATTACAAATTTATTTTTATTTTAATTATGTTTGTATTTCAAACTAATAAACAAAAACAAACTGTTATGTTAAATTATCGACAAATTTATTTATTTTTAAATATTTTCGTATTCATTTTATTTCAAAAATACATTTTTTAATGTAAAATTAAATAAAAACAATAATAATGTTTATATAACATTCGATAAAATATTTTGTTGTTTTTCATTTAAATAAAATATATTGTGAAGAATATTTAAAAAAATGTTGAAATGTAGTTATTTATTTCAAATGAAAATCAAATGTTTTTTTTTAATAATAAATAACTTCAATTCTTCAAATGGATAAATAATTGTTATGTTTAATTGTTATTTAAATGACTATCAACTAACAACAATCAATGAATATTAAATAAATTAAATTACTTATCCTTTGAAATATAACTGATTGAAAAGTATATTTTGTAAATTCAAAATGAAGAAGAATGTTTCCAAAGAAAATAATAACGTGAAATCATAAACTAAAGAAACAAAATGAACACAAAGAACAAGTGATAAATAAGATATATTTATTATTGATACGTATGTGTTACAAGACACAGAAAGAATGAAAAGAATATATATGAATAAATAATTGATTATATTAAAAATATAAAAAAGAATTTCAAACAATTAATATTGTTTTGAATTTCAATCAAGGTTTTCATAAAATAATAAAACAATGGATAAAATGATATGGAATGTTTTTTCCAATATTAGACATTTAGAGACATGTTTATATCGCGTTAATTAAATACTAATGTTATATTCATAAAGAAGTTCATGAAGAAAAGAATAAAACAAAAGTAGAGAAATATCAATAAAAATTGATGGAATTTTTATTGGAATAACTGGAAAATAATAAATTTCCAATGTAATTTAATGAGTCAAAAAGTTCATCTTATTATGATAACACATAATCCGAAAATGGAATTGTAAGAGTGATGACAATGATAATATTATTAACACTAATTAGTGTAGAATAAATTCAAAAAGAGAAAATGATTATCGTAATATTACTGAAGAAAGAGATAAAAAGAACAAAACATTAAATAAGAAAAGAATAACCAAATAAATAAAAATAATAAAATTGCAAAGAAATAAAAGAATGAAATACATAGAATAAATTAACTAATATGATTTGGAAATTGAAAGAACTGAAACTAAATAATTTATTCTTCATAAAAATTAACAAGAAGAAGTGAAAGAAATAAAAAGAACACAAAATTACCAAAATGTTTGTGTTTGTAAAAGAAGGTATTAAATTTGTTGACTAAGAATAACTGGAACATAACGTATTAGAAATATTCATCGTAGATAATATATAATTAAAAAGTTAATAAATATGTATAATGATTGAACAACATCAGAAAGATGATATGATTTTATTTCTACAATACAATTTAATGAAGTAATTTAAAAACTTAAAGAAAGTAAATGAATTTTTATTTAAATTTATTTTCAATAATTTAATATAAAATATGATAATTTATATTTTAAATAAACAATAATTTAAACAGAATGAATAATAAATAAGATAATTAATGTAAGAAATATGAAACTTAATAATATTTTATTCATTGAAACATTGATTATTTATCTTTATTTTTATTTCATTTTATTTAAAATGAATTATTCTCATTATTATTCATTTCATTAATTTATTAATATTAATTATCAATTAATTTGAAAATACAACAAGTAATCATTCTTTCTTATTTATTTTATTTATTTGTTATTTATTCATTATTATACAAAAAAAGATGCATTACAGGAGACACCACAAAAAATATAGAAAAACAAATAATCAAAGAAGAAGAAATTCAGACCAACCAAGAAATATAAATGATAGAAGAATGAGTGAAAATAGGTATTATCTGTATTGACAGAGATACATGAATAATTACATTAATCATTACAACAACAATTATAACCATAAATATCACAACATAGTTGATACAAATCGTTTCACTCATCACTTCAATCATAGTCATCGTCATAAATACTTTAATAATAATTTAAATAGAAATAAACAATATTATTATAATAAAAACAAATACCATAATAACACACAAAGAAGGTACAAACATTATCAAAATAAGAAATAAAATAGAAATAAAAGAAAAGAAATGATTGAAATACAAAATCAAGAATATTGGAAAAGACTCTTTGAAGAAGAAATTAAAATACTTACACCACAAGAAGTAGAAGAAATTAAAAATACCAAGATTAAAGAATATACACCATCAACAATATGGAGAAGATGGTATTTTCTTGCACGAGAAAAAACAAAAATAATCAGAATGGAAGAAGAAACTATTAGTATGACTATGGAAGAAGACAATAATCAGTACAACCAATTGAGATTAATGATAATAGAATATACAATAACTATGTAATGAGTATTGAAAGTGAAGAAGACGATGATAAAGATTCTACGAGAGTAGAAGCTAGGCTTGCTGAGGAGAAGAAGATCACTAAAGGAGAGAAGAAGAGGCTGGTAGAAAAGGGAGAAAAAACAATGAAAATGAGAAAGGAGTAGAAGAATTGAAAAAAAGTGAAGGAAGATATGAAAGAGAAAGAAGAAATGAAAAATGAAATACAAGCAAAAGAATAAATCATTAAGAAACTAACAAAAGATATTATGGCATTAAAGAAGAAGCATGAGAATGAGATAAGCACAAAAAACCACGAGTGTGATAAAAATATTCAAATTCCATGCTGAATATGAAAGGAAAATGTCTGAAGTAAACAATTTAACACAACAATTGCTCTTTCTGAAAGATAAATTATCTAAATTAGAAAATGAAAATACACAAGAAGAAAAGAAGAAAGATGAGATAAATGACAATATAACAGACTCATCAGAAACACAAATAGTAAATGACCTCACCCCAATGTGGTAGTAGCTAATGAAATATCATCAAGTAAAGATTATCTTCCAAAAAAGAAAGTCAATGCAGAAATCCATTGAAGAAATGGATATTCAGCATAAGAATATCACCACATTTGAATTAGACAATAAAAACAATTAAAGCAAATAGATAGAGAAGAAGAAATTCTAACACTTTATAAATGTTTTTCTTTGAAATTATTTGAAAGAAAATTAAGATGTCAACTAAAAGAAGAAATAATAGAAAGATTAATACAAGAATTTGGAATTAAAGTAAATGATATTAATGAATATAAAGAAATACTGAAGAAGACATTTAAAATAAAGAATGAAATTAAAAGAGAAATAAATAGAATAATGGAGGAAGAAATAATAAAACATTAATAGAAAGATAATGAATTAAAAGAAATAATAACCAAAATGAACATGAAAGAGAAAGAAGAAATATAAGAAGAGGAGGTAATGAAGATATTTAAAGAAGAAATGAAACAACAAGAAGATGTACAATTTATTAATTATGGGCACGAAAATTAGCAAAGAAATAATGCATCTAAATAATTTACAAAAAAGAAAAAAGATGCAAAATAATTTGCATCCATAGAATATTCCATTTATTATATTTTGCTCCTAACAAATAAAAATAAAAAGTATAATAAATACAGAATATGTAAATATTTATGTTTATATTTTATTATCAATTGTATTCATTTTGGATGAAATATTAATGAAATAGATGATTTGATTATTCATATTTAATTATTTGTATTCTTTTATTCATATGTTATTTATGTATCTTATTTTTATATATTTATTTCTCTGTTTATAATATGTATATCATTGTATTCTTCTTATTTTATTATTTTTATGTTTATATTATTTAGATTTTCTTATTTATATTCTTTTCTATTTAGATGTATTTGTTTATTCATCTTTATCATTTTTATATTATTATCATTTATATCTATTTTCAATTTATATTTATTCTCTTTTGTTTTATATTAATATTAATTTTATCTTTTATACTTTGAATTTATTATTATATCATTGATTATCATTTCTATATTTATTTATCATTTATTCTTATTATTCTTTTGTTTTATATTCTATCTATGTTATATATTCATATCATTTTCATTTATATTTTATCACTTATTACATGTTATAATAATAACATAACACTTATGTTTGAATATATAATAAACATCATAATGAAATTATACACATAAATAATAAACATAAAAATAATAAAAAATATTTTTCATTAATAAAACATTACTAATTATTTTACATAATTAAATTAGACACTGTTATTGAATAGTTCTAATTTTTACAATAAAAACATACCATTTATTTCTTATTTTCTTCTTTTAATATCTCTTTTCTTTTATTACTTTCTATATTCTTTCTTCTTCTACTTTCTTTTTATTCTTATACATCCTTATCTTCTTTTTCAATTATTTGCCTTTTTTTCGTTGCAGAGTTAGAAATAAACCATAAAGATATAATAAAGATAATACAAATATAATACAAACAACAAGTCTAATAAGAAAGAGACATAAAAGAATAAATAGAAATGATAAAGAAGAAAGATGTGAAAAGAAAATGAATAGAACAAATAATAATATGATAAGGAATATAACAAATGAGAATGAAAATAAAAATAACAATAATTTACAATTGAAGTGAAGATAAAATCGAAATAATAATAATATAATGATTAATTTGTTGTTTTCTAGTTAATTAATTTTGCAAAACGGAAATTATAAATAATAAACACTGATGATAATAAATATACAATAATACTTTATGGTTATGTTTATTTTTGTGTTAAACTACAAAAATGAAAAATTTTAAATTAATAAAACATACCAATCTATTTATTAATATTGAGTCAAAATAGATAAAGAATAAAATCATGAAAGAAAATGAATAATGAATATTGAGTCTTGAAATAGAAAATAGAAGCATAAGAATAAAAATGATGAATAAAATGAATTGAAAAAATAAAGAAGGGAATATTTAAAGCGAATAACTGAACTAGATTTCATTCAATGATTACAATTATATTATTTATATTACTTGTTAATGCAACAGAGAGTATTATCAATAAAGAAGAAAGAAATACCGAAGTAATACACACACAAATAGAAACAAAAGAATCCCAAAGAATGTATAATGGAAATAATATACAATTTAAAAGTGAAGTTGTAAACCCAGTAACATCAACAACTGTATCACCAAAACAAGAAAAACCGGCAGTAGTACAACCAACCCAGAGTGAAATTACTCAACAGGCAAAAGATGGAACTACTCAACAAACACAAGATGCAACTGCTCAACAAACACATGATCATCAAGGAGAACAACACAATGAACAACAACCAACACCAGAAAGACAACCACATCCTTACAATGAACATCAACCAATCCCAGAACAAAATCAACATCCATTTAATGAACATCAACTACTTTCGGATCAGACACCAGAAAAACAATACCACAATGAACATCAACCATTACCAGACAAACAAGAACCATCTGCACCACAAGATGGAAAGGATAATCAACAACCAAACAAAAAACCAGAAGATGGAAATGATAATCAACAAAAAGATGGAAATAAAGAAATAGATAATAAAACAACAAGTAGTTCAGATAGTTCAGACAATAAACAAGATGATGATAGAAATAATTATAACAATGATGATGGTACAACAAGTATGTTTATTATTCTTTGTGCTACAATCATTCTTTTATTCTTCTAATTGAACATCTTTGTTTTTATTATTATATTGTTTATCATATAAAATCCTTTTCCAATGCAATAAATACAACAAATTTTAATGCCATAGTTATTGTGTAAATACTTTGTGTATTGTAAAGAAAACCAAACAAGATATAAAAATTCAATGTCATACAATAAAAGAATGAATTTCAATAACAATAAATTGAAAAGAAATAAAAATGATAATGATAAATGAAATACAAAGGAAAAATTGATTAGAAGACGAAAGATACAAATGAAAACAAATAAGAAACAAGATAAATACAATAATAATAAAGATTGCACCCATAACAAATATAAATGAATAACAATAAATGATATACAAGAAATAATAAAAAGAATAACAAGTGAATGGAAAAAGGAGAATAATCAGAAATACTTAAAAAATATGAAGGTAAGAGGAAAAGATTGTATTATATTCAACAAGAAGTATATTCAATCAAAAAAGATAAATGAAAGAATCAAAGAAGAAAATAAAGAAAACAAAATACAATGAAGAAAAAGACATTAAAACAAATGAAGAAGAAGTTAAAAACAAAAACACAAATAAAGAAATGAATGATAGATGGAAAATTACAAAGAATAATAAATAACAAACAAAACATAATAAAAATACAAGAAGAAATACAACAAAATAAAGAAATAGAATTTTAATTGAATTGATGTATTGAATTAATTGGTTAAATAAGAAATTATATAAGAAATGAAGAAATGAAGAAATTGAAAGTATAATAAAAGCAATAAACATCAATGTCAATAATGAAAAAGAATATATTAAATATATTAAAATATCACATAAAATAAAAGAAAATACTAAACGGTACATTAAAGTGAAAGTAAATGATATAATAGAAGAGTAGAGTGCAATTCAATAATAAAAACATCATATTAAAGAATAGTTCTACAGAAATTGATGAAGAATATCTTAACATTCTCATCAATAAAGTAAAAGAAATGAAAGTAGAAAAATGTACAAATATTAATTACTATATTCAAAGAAAAGAAGCTAACGAATTAATAAGAGGAAATAATAATAGATGGATAATTTCAGGAAGCAGAATGCATGAAGTGCAAGATGATATGAATAATATTTCAATGTGTATGCACCTCTATCTCCAAAATAAAATAATAAGAGATAAATTTGATGAAATAAAAGAAATATAAAGAAAATTAATAGACTAGAAGATCTAGTCAATGGAAGAAAATGGTACAGAATATAATGCAACATGAAATTAAATGAATATTCTGAAGAAGGAATAAAAGTCAAAGCACTAGAAAGAATAAAATACATAAAATATATGATGACAATGATAAAAGAAAGAATTAAATTCAATAAAAATGAAATAATAAGAATCAATACAAATAAAATCATGTTTAATTCTAACAAGAAAATTAGAATAAGGAAGAAACAAATAATGAAATATACCCAAATAACGATATTACTTTAGAATAATGGAAATATTATATGAAACACAGGTGATATTAAATAAAGAGAAATGGAAAATAAAACAAATCACCTCGTGGAATGAAAGATATATCAATTATGATAATGTCATTATAACATTAAATGAATTAAATTTAAGTATAATGAAAATAAGTAACTGGAAAGCACCAGGAATAGACACTATATATGGTATTATTGGAAAAGAATGTCATCATCAAGAGAAATCATTCTCAATATATTTAATGAATGGTTGCACTTCCCTGAAAACATCCCATTAGACATGGTAAGTGGAAGAACTTTATTAATCCACAAAGTGATATGAATGATGTCACTAATTATCGTCCTATCAGTTGTACAAATGTAATTATGAAAGTATTTACATCAATATTAAAAGAAAAGATTCACATTAGACTTAACATGAATTGTGAATCATTTAAAATCAGTAAAAATCAATTGAGATGTAAGTTACAATCTTTAGCTGCAAAGAATGAATAATTAATAGTTATATGATGAAGCAACAGAAAGAAGAGAAATACCCAAAATATGTGGAGTCATATTATGACATTAAGAAAGCATATGACACTGTCAACCACGAATGGGTAATTGAATCATTAAAGTATTTTAATGTAGAGGGTGTCATCATTGACATTATTGAAAGTATGATGACTAGATGGAAGATATTCATCGGCTATAAATATAATGAATATCTAGGTAGTATTAAATTAAATAGAGGAATTTTACAAGGTGATTCATTATCAAATCTACTCTTCATCATACAGATGAATGTAATTTCTCAATTCATCGAAGAGAAATTCCCAAAAACAAATCACATATTATATATGGATGAAATAAGAATAATGGCGCAAAGTGGTGAAGAAATGGGAATAATCTACAACGAAATTGATGATATAATAAGTTACATATTGAAATGAATGAGAAAAAGTCAGGAATGGTATTAAAAACATTAAAGAAATACCAAATGGAATGCAAAACATCCCAGTCATTGAAGGTGAGGACTTGTATAAATACTTAGGAATATGGCAGTCCGATGAAATTGATGACACCTTCAATTGTAAAACCATCAAAAAAAAAATGAATCAGAAGATGGAAGAAATAAACACTGATGAAAGTAGTAATAGAAGATATATTACTAGAATAAACACGGAAGTAATCAATATCTTCAGACATTCAGTATCAGTTGTAAATTGGAAAGGTAACTTAGATAAAATTGATTTGGAGATAAGAAAATATTTAAGAAAGGGAAAATACATTATCATAAATGAAAAAGAAAAATAAATAAAATAACAAAAACATCAAACAATTAAAATTATTCTTCTATTACTGGTTTTATTACATTTTGTAATATTTCATTCACATCTGAGTTAGTTCCACATTGTTTTAATATCTTATACACTTTTAATGGTGCAATGATTTCATCAATAAGACATTGATATAATTCTTTATACATGTTTTTCTTAATATAATTAATAACATCTTTTTGCTTACTATTTTCTCTTACAATATTTTTTAATTGAGGGAAACATTCTGTTAAAGCATCTCTTGCACTGTCATATGTTTGTGATTGAATTTCTTTTTGACTACTGTCATAACAAAGAACTACAATCGTAAGAAGTATATTACAAATAACTGCACTACTTATTCCAAATAATTGAAATTCACTTCGTATATTTAAAGTAAAGAATACAACAAATACTAACATAAATACTGCTCTTAAATTTCTCATTATTGCTCTATTAAATTGGTCTATTGGTGTTAAAGAAATTATTCCTTCGATTACATCTTCTGCACTTTTCATTCTAACTTCAGTCTCATGTCCAAGTTCATGAGTTTGTCTTAATAAATATTGTGAATAATATGTCCATTGTTTTTTTAATAATAAAGATGGAGATAATAATATACCAAAGTATTTTAAACATAATACAATTAAATTGTATAATAATTTTATTAATACAATAGGTTGTATATACCATCTTTTATATTCATTTACTTTATTTTTAATTCTCTCTTTCCATTGATTTACATTTGGAATATGAAATTTATGTTCTTCTTGAATAAGTGATTTATAAAAATCTATTTCTTTATTAGGGAAATAAATATCTTTAATAATCTTATATAAATAACGACTTCCTTTTCTTAATTCATTTTCTCTTTGTGTAATTAATTTACTCATTAAGTCATTACTTAATGTACATCTTTTAATAAATAAATTTTCTTCTTTTTGTTTACTTTTCTTTGGTAATTCTTCTAATCCTTCTATTTTAACTTCTCCTTCTTCTTGTTTAACATCTTTTATTTCATTGATTGATTCACTACTTTCAGAATCATTTTCCATTTCAACATCTCCATCAAAATATCCTGATGTCATAATAAGTGTACTTGTAGTAAATCCTTCAGGGTCAAGTTCAGTTTCTGTACTTTGTGAATATCTTAACATTCTTTTTACTTTATTCCAATCTCCTCCAACAGACAAAACTTTTCTATCATTAAAAAATTTATTTGCATTTAATAAATTTTCATCGTTCATTATTTTATATAATTTATATCCATAATATATTAATGAAATAATTACAAATATTCCAACAATACTTACAAGTACATTTCTTAATCTACTTGTTACAAAAAAGTCAAAAAATGCTGGTAATGTTCCATCATTTGTTGTAATTGGTTTTAGTGGAAATCCAATAAATGTAGAATAATCTAAATAAATCAAGAAAATACCAAGAAATGCAATAACAAATACTTGAATAATTGGATAACATTTTAATATTAATAAATTATAATATCCTTGAACTCTCCATAATTTATAAAACCAAGGAAATGATGGTTCTGGACAATTGATTGATTCGATCTGATCTTCTTTGTTATCAATTAAATTATAATTTGGTTGGGTTAAATCTTCTCCTGACATTAACTAAAAGATCTTAGATCCATTATACCTCATATAACAATTTTTTTTGTTATTATAAATTGTTATTTCTTATTACTTATTTCACATAAAATAAAAAGAATTATTCAATTCTAATTAACTCCTTTCTCTTTTCTTTTGTTAATGTACTACATCAAATAATTCTCTTCTTTCACCATATTCTGAATAAAATCTTTCAAAACCTCCTCGAAGAATTCTTATTTGAACATGACTTTCTTTGTATTTTTCTTTCTTAAAACATTCATTTAATATCATTGCACATGTTGGTCCTCTTGTTTGTGACATCATGCAATGAATAATAATCAAATCATAATCTTTGTATATTGAAGCTAATGATGTTGCCGTTTCTTTAAAATTAGGTGATGGAATATTGATTGCAGTATGTATCACTAAGTCACCAACATCATTTCCACGTACATCAATAATAATAAACCTTTTCTTATTACTATTGCTTGTAATTAGTTCAACAACATCTTTACAATTGATATAATCAAGACGTGATGGAATTATTGACATACAACTCATTTTTTTTAAGTTCTTCTGAAAATTATATCAAACAAAAGAACATTAAACAATAATATTAATTGAATTGATAAAAATATTGGATGGCTTTAGTATTAAAGTTATCAAAAACTGAATCAAGAATTTCATAATCTTCTTCATTGACTAATTCTTGTATAAACACATTAAAAAATGATGATGAGTTAATCTCTAATAAATTCACTTTCCAATCAATTCCATTTGTTATAACTTTAATTCTTCCAGTTGAACCAATACGTTCTCCATTTTCATTTGCTCGATATATCATTCTAATTGTAAAATGATCATTAGTAAAATATGGATTCTTATCAAAAAAGAATGATAATTCCTTTCCCATTTTGATTGTTAATGACTTCATATCAAATGATGGTGTTAATGTTGTTATTTTGATATCGTTGAGGTACGACAAAGCAACTAAATCTTCTTCTACTGTATTATAAGATAAGAACAAACTAACAGCATTTAATGCTCTAATCCAGAAAAATGGCACTCCTTTGTTATTAATTTGTGGTTTTGGTGAAGTAACATCATCATTTTTTATTGGTTTGCTTTGTTGGGACTCTTCACTTTTCTGGTCAGATAACCCCACAACAACATCCTTTCTCCTTTCATTTAAAATTTTCATCATCTTTTCATATTCCATAGTTTTATAGACTTTTTTTACAGTTAATTCTGCTTGTGCTATTTTCAATGATCTATTAGTTTCTTGTAATAGTTTTCTGTTAATAGACTCATCTTCAGGGAGTTGTGAGGATTGATAACTCATATTGGTTATTAAGTTCAGTAAATTACACAATAACTTCCTTTTCATCAATCAATCTTCTTATAAAACAAAAATATAATTATGTATAGTAAAATATAATTTAAGGAAACTATATTGGAAAAAAAGAAAAAAAAGAGAAAACCCTAAAAAACTAAAAAAATTAATTCTTAGGAGATGGCAACAGGAAAGAATAAGAAGTATAAGGCAGGAAACGTTAAGAAGGGAAGCAAGAGAAAGATTGCTGAGCCATTCTCCAAGAAAGAATGGTACAATGTTAAAGTACCAAAGAACTTCAAGAGAAGAACCGTCGGACAAATCGTTGTTAATAAAACAGCTGGTACTAGAATTGCTTCAGAACAACTTAAAGGAAGAGTTGTTGAAGTAAATCTTGCTGATCTCATGGAAAATGAAAAATTTGGAGCATACAACTACAAATTTAAATGTGAAGATGTTAATGGAAAAGATTGTCTTATGATTTTCCATGGACTTAAACTCACAACTGATAAATTAAGATCAATTGTTAAGAAGTGGTGTACTCTTATTGAAACATCAGTTGATGTTAAAACTACTGATGGACATTTAATTAGAATCTTCTGCATTGGATTCACCAGCAGAAAGTCCAACCAAATCAAGAAAACTTCATATGCTAAAAGTGCTCAAATTAAGAAGATTAGAAAGATTATGAACAATCTTATCACTAAAGAAGCTGCTTCACGTGAACTTACACAATTTGTTGATTATCTTAGAGAAAACAAACTTCCAAAAGAAATTGTTGCTAAATGTAGCAAAGTCTTCTCAATGGACAATGTCTACATTCGTAAAGTTAAGATTCTTAAGGCTGGTAAAATTGATTCACTTAAACTTCTTGACCAACATCAAGACACTAGTGCACCAGTTGAAGCTGCCCCAGTTGCTGAAGAAAAAGGAGAAGTTGTTGAAGCTTAATTGAAGAATGTCGGTTATTAAAAATTTCTGTTATAGCATAAAACATTTTCATTCAACTAAATGCTTTTAAATTAAATTATTTGAAAAAAGAAAACTTCCTTTCTCTTTTTCAGAAAATAACTCATAAATTCTTTTATTTAGTTCAATGAGTAGAAGAACCGGTATTCAATTGGGAGCTCGACGTAAAGCCGAACCACAAACAACACCTAAACCAGAAGACAAACAACCAGATGTAATGCCTCCACCCCCCTCTGGAGAAGCACCTGTTCCAGAACATAGAGAACGAAAAGCATCATTTCTTACTCGACCAAAAAAGGGAGTAAATACAAATGACTCAGAACAACAAGACCCACCCACACAACAACCAGTTGAGAAAGTACAACAAAGAAAAGGATTCCTTTCAAGAAGAAGTGAAACACAAAGTCAAACAAATGAACTTGTCTCAACTCCACCTCATGAAAAGTCAGGTGATGAAGCAAAGAATGAACAAAAACAAAGCTCTTCTCAAACAAGCGAATCTACAGAAAAAGAGACTCATAAAAAAAGACTTAGTTTCTTGGGAAGAAAAAGTTTTAGTAAAAGAAATTCTACTGAAAATACTGGACATAGCTCTTCTGAACATTCTGCTACATCAAGTCTAGCATCTGAAACTACTGCAGAAGAAGTTAATAGATCAGTTAATGCACAAATTGAAGAGGAAAACAAAAGGTTACAAAACGAGAATGAAGAATTAAAAAAGAAATGCGATGCACAAGACTCATTACTTAAAACAAAAATGAAAAGTGAAATGGAAGCTAAAAAGAAAGTTGAGATATTAGAAAATGAAAAGAAAGATTTGATTGATAAGATGGCTAATGAAAATGATGGAATGAGTAAATTAAATGAGGAATTAACTCAAATTAAAAATGAAAAAGAAAGCATTAATAATGAACTAATTCAAACTAAACAAGAAAAAGAAAGTATCAATAATGAATTAACTCAACTTAAAACTGATAATGACCAAAAAGAGAATGAATTGAATCAGGTTAGACATGAAAAAGATGAGGTAATTGAAAAATTTAACACTAGCAAAGAAGAAAATGAAAAGATTATGAATGAGCTTAGTCAACTCAAGCAGGAAAAAGAAGAAAAAGAGAATGAATTAAAGGAACAAGTTAAGAAAATGGAAGAAGAAAAATCAAAGTTAATAACAGAATTATCAAATGGAAGTGATGGTATTTCTAAATTAAATGAAGAATTAACACAAACTAAACAAGAAAAAGAAGAAATAAACAATGAACTAAATTCAATTAAAGAAGAGAAAAAGAGAATTGAAGAAGAGAAAAATCAAATTATAAATGAAAATAAAGAAATTAAAGAAGAAAAAGAAAAAATTGAAGAAGAGAAAAAAGAATTACTCAAAGAAATTGAAAAAGAAAAAGAAGGAAACAATCAATTACAGAATGAAATTAACACCATTCAAACACGAATGAAAGAAATAGAAGAAAAGAACCAAGAAATTATTTGTGATAACAACAAAGAAATTGCCAAATTCAAAGAAGAACAAGAAAATCTTCAAAAAGAATTAAATCAAATTAAAGAAGAAAAACAAAAAACTGAAAATGAAAAGAATGAATTAGTTGATGTAAAGACTCAAAAAGAGAATGAGCTTAATAAATTAAAAGAAGAAAAAGAACAAATATTTAATGAAAAGACAACAATAGAAAATAGCTTAAATCAAATAGTTGAAGAAAAGAATAAGTTAACAGAAGAAAAAGAAAGTATAAAACAAGAATTGGATAGTATTAAAGCAGATAATTCAACTAAAGAATTAGAAATTAATAAAATTAATGAAGAAAAAAATCAATTACAAAACGATTATGACACAGTCCAACAAGAAAAGGAAAATATTCAAAAAGAATTAAACCAAATTAAAATAGAAAAGTCACAAAAAGAAGAAGAATTAAATAAAATAAAAGAAGAAAAACAACAAGTAGAAGATGAAAAAGCTAAATTAATAACAGATATTGCTAATGGTAATGATGGACTGACAAAGTTAAATGAAGTAATTGATAAATTAAAAGATGAAAAGGAAAATATTAGTAATGAGCTTAATCAAATAAAAAATGAAAGAGATAATATTTCTAATGAATTTAATAAAACAAAAGAAGAAATAAAACAAAAAGAAAATGAAACAATACAATTAAATGAAGAAAAAAGTGTTTTATTAAATGAATTAAACCAAATTAAGGAAGAAAAACAAAAAATAGAAGATGAAAAAGCTGTTATTCAACAGGAAAAAGAAAATGAAATAACAAAGTTAAATGAAGATAAAACTGTAATAGAAAATGAATTAAATCAAATTAAAACTGAAAAACAAGAAATAGAAAATGAATTAAATCAAACTAAAGATGAAAAACAAAAGATAGAAGATGAAAAATCAAAGTTAATAACAGAATTATCAAATGGAAATGATGGTATTTCTAAATTAAATGAAGAATTAACACAAACTAAACAAGAAAAAGAAAACGTTTTAAATGAACTTAATCAAATTAAAAATGAATTTGCATCATTTAAAGAACAAAATACTCAAAAAGAAAATGAACTTAAAGATGAAAACAATAAAGTTCAACAGGAACTTGAACAAAAGAATAACGAAGTATCAAAATTAGAAGAAGAAAAAGGAAATATTTCCAATGAGTTAAGTAATACAAAACAAGAATTAGAACAAAAGAAGCAAGAAATAATCACTATTACTCAGGAAAAAGAAGAAAAAGAGAATGAATTAAAGGAACAAGTTAAGAAAATAGAAGAAGAAAAATCAAAGTTAATAACAGAATTATCAAATGGAAGTGATGGTATTTCTAAATTAAATGAAGAATTAACACAAACTAAACAAGAAAAAGAAGAAATTCAAAAAGCATTAGAAGAAGAGAAAGAAAAATTAGAAAGAATAGAAACCGAACTTAAAGAAATCAAAGAAGCAAAACAAGAATTAGAAGAAGAGAAAAATAAAACTATTGAAGAAAAAACAAATCTTCAACAAGAATTAAATGAGAACAAGAAAATTGTTGAAGAATTAACACAAACTAAACAAGAAAAAGAAGAAATAAACAATGAACTAAATTCAATTAAAGAAGAGAAAAAGAGAATTGAAGAAGAGAAAAATCAAATTATAAATGAAAACAAAGAAATTAAAGAAGAAAACATAAAGTCTATTGAAGAAAAAACACAAGAGATTAATTCATTAACAACATCAATAGAAGAATTAAAGGGCCGTTTAGAAGAGTCAAAAGGAGAACGAATTGAAATTGAAAAAGAAAGAGATAGAGTTATTTCTGAATTAAATGACATTAAATTACAAAATGAAGGGATGAAAAAACAAGTAGAAGAAGCACATAATAGAATGACTGAAATGCAGAAGTCTTTTGAAGGGTCTGAAAATGAAATGATTAATTCATTGAATAACCAAATCACACAGTTAAACGAAAAAGAGAAACAAATGAATGAACAGGTTATGGCATTACAAACACAATTATCCCAAAGTAATATTAATTTAGAAGAAGTTAAAAAAGACCTTATTGAGTCACAAAATAAATACACTCAAATTAATGAAGAAAAAGATTGTGTTGAACAAGAACGAAACAAAATAAACGAAGAATATAAAACAGTTAATGAAGAACTTGAAAAAAATAAGAAAGAACTTAATGACTTACAGACTAAATATGATAATGAAATTCTTGAATTAAATAAGAATAAAGATGAATTAAATAGTCTAATAAACAACTTAAAAGAAGAAAAGACTAACTTAGAAGAACAAGTTAAGAAAATGGAAGAAGAAAAATCAAAGTTAATAACAGAATTATCAAATGGAAGTGATGGTGTTTCTAAATTAAATGAAGAATTAACACAAACTAAACAAGAAAAAGAAGAAATAAACAATGAACTAAATTCAATTAAAGAAGAGAAAAAGAGAATTGAAGAAGAGAAAAATCAAATTATTAATGAAAATAAAGAAATTAAAGAAGAAAAAGAAAAAATTGAAGAAGAGAAAAAAGAATTACTCAAAGAAATTGAAAAAGAAAAAGAAGGAAACAATCAATTACAGAATGAAATTAACACCATTCAAACACGAATGAAAGAAATAGAAGAAAAGAACCAAGAAATTATTTGTGATAACAACAAAGAAATTGCCAAATTCAAAGAAGAACAAGAAAATCTTCAAAAAGAATTAAATCAAATTAAAGAAGAAAAGTCTAAATTAATAACAGATTTATCAAATGGTAATGATGGACTAAGTAAATTGAACGAAGAGATTGAAACAATAAATAAAGAAAAAGAAGGAATTAGAAAGGAACTTGAATCATTAAAAGAAGAAAACAATAAAATTCAAGATGAGTTAGAACAAAAGAATCAAGAACTTTCAAAAGTTAAAGAAGAAAAAGAAAAATTAATACATGACCTAACAAATGGTAATGATGGAATTAATCAATTAAATGAAGATTTAAATCAAATCAAAAATGATAAAGAAGAGTTAACTGAAAAGAACGTTCAGCTTCAAAATGAAATTAATAAATTAAAATCTGAAAATGAAGAACTTTCAAACAATCTTTCATTTGAAAAAGAAGGATTAAAACAAGTTAATGAAGAAGTAAATGCTATTAAAGAAGAAAGAGATGAGTTAGTTAAACAAATTAAAAAAATAGAAGAGGAAAAAAGAAAAGTAGAAGAAGAATTAAATTTCAATGGAAGCGAAGTTAATGAACAAATAGCTCAAATAAATAATGAAAAAGAACAACTTAATCAAGAATGTAATGAATTAAAACAAAATTTAAAAGAATTACAAAGTAAGATAGAAGAAATTGAACAAGAAAAAGAAAGTAATGAAATTAAAAAGAAAGAAGAATTACAAGAATTACAAGAAGAAATTACTGAAAAAGATAATGACATCAAAAATCTGAAAGAAGAAATAGAAAGAATAGAAAAAGAACTTCAAGAAAAAGAAGAAGATATGGAACAAATGAGTAATAATACAGAAGAACTTGAAGAATTAAAGAATAAACTTACAGAAACACAACGTTTATTAGAAGAAGAAAAGAAAGAAAAAGAGTCTATTTCTAATGAATTTGAAGAAACAAAAGAACAAGTTCTTGTTGAATTACAAAGAGTTAATAATGAAATGAATAAAATGAATGAAATTAAACAAGAAGATGAGAATGAAAAAGAAGAATTACAAGAACATATTAATAAATTAAAGAGTCAAATAGAAAGAGAAAATGAACAATTAAAAGAAGTTAGTAAACTTAAATGGGAATTAAGTGAATTAAAAACAGAAAATGAGAGTATGAAACAGATGATTATGAATAAAAAATCATTGTTAGACAATACAGATGATTTTATATTAATGAGTTTAGAATATTTATATTTTGATTCAGTTTGGGTAACATTAAAAATGGAATTATTAGACGAAGAAGACTTAGATGATTCAATTGGAGACAGACTAGGAATTAATACATTGAAATTATTTAAAATATGTTATAATTCAACAACGTTCAACAATTACAGAGATTGGTTGTTACAATATATAAAAGGAGAAATTTCAATTTAATTGATTTTTTTTATTCATTTTAATTGTTTAAATGAACAAAATAACAAAAACAAATGAGTTAAAATATAAAATAAAATGAAATTAATTCATTATAATTCTTCTTTGTTCTTTTCTTTATTTGTTAAATCATTTTGTTGATTACTTTCTTGATTTTGTGTATTTTTATTTTCATTCTCAACAATTTCATTTGCTCTAATAACAGCAACTATTTGTTCGACACTTTTTCTTAATTGAACTACTTCATTATTATTTAAAATTAATTTAAATTGACAATGAAGATTAATTTCATTAATAACTTCTATTGGATCAAAACTAGTTATAGGTTTTATAATGATATGAGTTTTATTAACATCTTTAGTAGCAAGTACAATAGTTGGATATGAAACAATTTGTTCTACTGGAATAATGTCATCTTCTTCTATGTCTAATACACCAAATTTGATTGGAGTATTTTCAAATGCTTGATATATTCCTTTCATTACAGAGAGAATATATTCTTGACATTTAATAAATGAAAATGGACATATAACAATAGCAGCATCTTCTTTGGTATATTCATCATAAATATCAGAAGTAATAATTGGTGGTTGATGTGAAAGAAGTTGTGGATTAGATGTTCTATGTTTCTTTTCTGGTTGAAGTTTTCCTGAAAAGAAATTTTCAATAAAACTTTCAACACTTTCTTTTGTAATTTCAGTACTTTCATTCATTGAATATACTTGTAATCCAAAACTAATTGAAATACATGGATATATTTGTTGACTATGTCCAGCTAATACTTTTGATTCTTGTGCTCTTTCAGTAACAAAAGGAAGTTTTAATTGATATTTTTTAGCTATTTCTTTCATAAGAGTTGATTTTAACATTTTAGTATCATAAATATAATGTAATATTGGTGTTTCTATTTGTTCTAATAGATTTTGAATTGTATTTAATGAAGAAAATAGTGGAATAAATCCTAATAATAATTTATATTCCAATATTGTTTGATTTCTTTCTAATTCAAATTCTAATGAATATTCATCTTCTTCAGATGTAATTGAATTAATTACTATAGTTGGTTTTTTATATTTATCACTTATAATATAAATAAATTGTTGTTTAAATCTTTTAACATCATTAGAAATATATTGTAACATAGAATGATACTCTTGTTCATCACTTCTACTTGGGAAATATGAAGTAATAAGAACCATATTATTGGTTCTATATGACTTAATTTCTTCTTCATTTTTAACTTCAATATATGTTGGTTCTAACATATTTTTAACCCATTGTTTAATATTACCATATTCATACATTCCATATAATGACCGATATTGTTTACCATCTTTGTATAAGATTGAAGTTGGTAAAACGGTGATATTTTGTTTTTCACATAACTCAATATCTTTATCTTCACAAATCACTGCACCAAATGGAATATCCATAAACATAGATAATTGATTAAACTCACGAGTATAATCAACACAAAATGGACAATTCTTACTGATTGTAAATTTAACAAAAATATATTGATTTTGTTTTAATGCTTCTTCAAAATTAGTATAATTAAGATTATACAAAGCATTAGACATTTGTAAAATAAAAAGAATTAAAATCAATGTCATAATACACTGACTGTTCAAAGATTTAAAGTATTCTTAGTTCATTTCTTGTTTAGACTCAAAACCTTTTAATGTTATTTTAATAGTAATTCTTATTAAAAAATAATAGTAAATTAACACTTTATTGGTCGTTGTTTAAAACACTCTTTAGGAATATTTCCCATCCCTGAAAGTTGTGAACAATTACCAAAACAAAACCTCTCAAAAACTTGTACAGAAGAAGGAATAGTAATGGATGTCATTGATAAACAATTGTAAAAACAACCATCTCCAATAGATGTCATTGTTGTTGGTAAAGCAAGGTGTTTCAAAGAAGTACATTTTTCAAAACAACTTCTACTTAAAAAACGGAGAGAACTAGGTAGAGTTAATGTTGTTAATGAAGAACACTTTTCTAAACAACTTCTTCCCAATGAAGATAAAGAAGAAGGAAGATGAAGTGATACCAAAGAAGAACATCCACGTAAACAATCAATACCAAGCCAAACCAAATTATCAGGAAACGACAAAGAAGTTAAAGAAACACAATTAAAGAAACAACCATTTCCTATTGAAATTAATGAAGATGGGATTGAGAGAGTTGAAATTGAAGAACATTCTCTAAAACAATTTGTTTCTAATGATGTTATTGAACATGGAAGGTTTATGTAAGTTAAATTAAAACAACGACAAAAACAATCACTGCCTATAGACTTACAACATGAAGGAATTGTTATATTTAATTGATCACTACCCATAAAATCTTCTTGAGTAAATTGAATATTTGGACATTGAACTCCTTGTTTTATCAATTGTTTTGAAACAAATAAAGGAATATTAGCATAACATACATCCCCATTAAAAGTGAATTGAGCATTTGGATAAATTCCTTTAAAGGCATGACTGCCTATTTCGATGAGTGATGATGGAAGATTAATTTTCTGAAGTGAAGAACAATTGTCAAAAGCATACATACCTAATTTGTGTATTGGTGGAGAAAGAGTAATTGAAGACAATTGGGTATATCCAACAAAACAACGTTCATGAATACTTTTAATAATATTTGGAACAACGAAATTGATAATTGGTTGAGAGGTTTGAATTGAGTTGATGTCATGATGTTTTAATAAGACATGACGAAATGACATATTATTTTTCCACATTAATTTAAATTGAGCATAAGTGATTGGATAATCTACAATTGTTGTATCAATACCATTGATTAGTTTATCATTAGGAGATAATAATCGTAAAGAATTGAGATTTGAAAAAAGATTTGAATCAGAAATAGAAACAACATTTTCCTTTCTTGAAGTGATATTGAGACGAAATCTCTTTGAAACAAAACAAAGATTAATCAGACATTGGAGATTATTAATTTGATTAATAATACAATGGACATTATTTAAAGGTAGCATGATAATTTATGGTATAATTTAAGTTAGTATTTTTCAAAGAAAAGTTTTTTTTTTAAGAAAAGAAGAAATTGATGAAATTGAAAATACATACCATTATAAAAGCTAAATATAATAATAAAAAAGCTAAATTAGCATTATACATAACCATTTAATGTGCTTGATTTTCAGCTCTTAATTTTCTTGCTAATAAGATAATTTGATTTTCCCATCCTTCATGTTCAAATCTATCAATCATAAATTGTTTGTATTGTTGTTCTGTAGGATTAGGTGGTAACTGTGGAATTTTTGGTTCAGGAGGTCCTTGCTTTTTAGCAATTTCTACCCATTTAGCTTCTTCTGCTTTTTCTTTTCTTCTACGTTCTTCAACTGCAGGATCAACTTTTCTTGGTTGAGGTCGTTGTTGTACTGGTGCTGGTTCAGGGGCAGATGATCCACATCCCATTTCTCTTAATCTTTTGACTCAGTTTTTTAAGATGATTTTTTAATTATTAAAATTTACATTAAAAGTTTATTTTTACTGTTTTCTTTTTTAACTCTTTAGAAAAGAACAAAAATATATATTAAAATAAATAACAAAAAATAAATAACAAAATAATTGAAAATCAATTCATTTAATTATGATGATAGTTTACAATTTAAACTAATGTTCTTTAACTTATATGTTTAAAAGATAACAAATAAAATGAAATATGACTTTAACACCACACTATTCTAAAATAATGTGGGATGCATCATACCTAGTTAATTTACCGAAGTTATGACTCAATCACTAACCATTTACACCCTTTTCAAGGCAATTGGTTCTGCATTAATCATAATGATTAAAATCGAACCGGCATAGTAGATCTTAAGACTTCGGAATAATAAAGAAAAGATAAAAAAGATGGGTTTAAATAGTATGGGTTTAGGAAAAAAGTTATAAAGATAAATTTTTAATAATAAATTATAATAACTTTAAGTCTTAGTTTTATAGAGAATAATACTAACAAATAAGACTTAATGACTATGGAAAGTGATGAACAACTAAAAAAGGAAATTGAAGAGCTCAAACAATTAAATCATAGAGTTGATGAATATTTAATGAAAGTTTCTGAATTTATTGATAACAATATTTTAGATTTTCCGTTTGGTGTTTTGATCTGAGTTTGTTTAACATGTTTTTATGATTTAGCAATGAAATAGTTAAGTTGAGAAAGAGTATTTATGAACCTACTCTTGAAGAAGAAGATGAGGATGGTGAAGATTCAGATGAAATGAAAATGGAAACAGAATGATTGAGTAATTGATAAGAATATGTTAAGGTAATGTATTTTTCACAAAACGATAATATAATTTTATAGAAAAGAACAATAAATAAGTTTTTTTTTTCAATATTAAATACTAATTCAAAATAAAGAACAACGACAAGTTAAAATAAAAAAAAAAACAAAAGAAATATGAAGATTTTTATTTATCATATTTTTTATGATTTGAACTTTTTAATTTTAATCTCTATCTCATGGCTAATCAAAGTCTTCTTGATAATCAACTTCATATTATAGGGGAGACTAAATTTAAAGAATTTAGTGTGATTAATAACTTTTGGACAAAACAACATGATTTTATTAAAGAATGGAATGAAGTATATAATACAATGAATAAAGTATTAAGAAAAGAAACAGATTTAATAGAAGCAACATTCTATAATAATTCTGTTGGATTTGTTCCAGAAGATGGAGAAGTTATTATTAGTGCATTGAGTTATATCAATAATTCCACGCAAATGTTTGCTTCACATGTCTCTGAATTATTCAGTGGTGTATTAGATTCATTAGATATGAAATTCAAAGAAATAGAAAAGGAATTTAAATCTGCAGGATATTCACAAAAATGTTTGTTTTATTATAAAATATATCTTTGTCTATAAAATTAGAGGGGTTAAATATTTATATTTAATAGCAAAACAAGGGGATATAGTGAATGAAAAAATTATTACATTGTATCATAGTTTATCAACAACAACATCATTGACAATAACAAAAATGTTTACAGATATGTTAGATAATTATTATAAATACTTTGGAATGGGGATTACTTTTATTGAAGAAAGTGATAAGTTTAAACGAATGAAGGAAACGATTAATAAGAGAATAACTGATGAAAAACTTAAATCACAACCTCAAACAGTCACTTATGCTAATGTTCCTATTTCTGCTATTCTTAAAGAAGAAAATAGAACTACAAGAGATCTTCCAAGAGTTATAGAAAATATTCATATGTGTTTAATGAAAAATGGATTAAATACTAAAGGAATTTTTCGTGAATCAACAGCTACTGCAAATGTTATTCAGGAAATTTATATGAGAATGTCTGTAACAAACTTTCTTGAATTACCTCCTGACGTTACTGCTGCAGTTTATAAAAAGTTTTTAAGAGAATTACCAAATCATATTTTCAATCAATCACAAACAATGGAATTGGCTGAACGCATGACAACTATCCAAAATACTGGAGAAAGTAGTATTGAATTAATGAAAAATGCAGTTGATCAATTACCTGAAGAGTTAAAAACATTATTCATTCATTTACTTCGACTATGCTATAAAATTGCTCAAAATGAAAAAATAAATTCAATGGGGTCTAAAAATCTCTCTGTATGTTTAACACCTTCTGTATTTTCTATTTCAGAAGGTGAAAATGGACAATATGCACTTCCTTCATTATTAAATTTATTAACAAATTACATCAATCATTTTAATGAACTATTTCCTAGATATGCTGATCCAATCAATCAACAAAAAGTACCTCGTATTTCTATGGTTGGTGGAAGAACTCCACAAAGATCAACTGCTTCTACAGAAACAAATAAATCAATTCCTCAACAAACTCATGGTAATTCAAATAAGCCTCATCAAGAAGTTCTCTCTCAAAACACCTCTCCATCTATATCAATAAAAAAACCAATTCCACAACATCCAAAAGTAGATGTAGAACAGCATAAAACATCTAGTCCTGTTATTGTACAAAGAAAGGCATCATCAACAAGTTTATTACCAACACAAAAGAAAACAACATTAACAAGACAAACAATTAATCCTAGAATAATGAAAAAATCAACCACTGAAACAAATGATGATGGAAGTGAATTACAAGAAATACTTTCTAAAAGAAGAAAAGCTATGGATTATTAAGAAAATGATGTGTATAAATAATGCTTAAAATAAATAAAAAAAAAACAATATAGATTATGGTTATTATTTTATTGAACAAGAAGAAGTTCCATTATCTTTTTGACATAATTGATTTGCTAATGAAGTACATGGAAAACAATGATTTAATGATGAATTTGATAGTACATTACAATAAGCACATTTTGGATCTATGCAATGAGAATTATCTAAGTCTTTAGCACAATTATGTAAATTAATTTTTGGATATTTAACTACAATATACCCACTACAGATTGCATCAATATGAATTTCTATTGTACTTTGATTATTATATTCAATAGATTTAATAATTCCACTAATCCTAGGTAAATGCCCTACTTTATCATAACTTAATGAAATTCCATCAGGTAATTCTGGGTCACATCTAAATTTTGGATTAAAACAATTCCAAGATACAGGAAGTAATGGTAAATCAATATCAATATTTTCAGTTATAACAAGATCATATGTGGTGAGTAGTTTATTCATTTCTAAATTTTCATTAAATGGTTGATAAACCATTGATAATACTAATGATGCAATTCCTATTGCCTGAACTAAAACTAATGGAACTAGTAAAAATTGAGTTGGAACACAACTTGGAGCATTATTACTAATAAACATAGTAAATGATAGTGTTAAAAATGCTGCAAGACTATATAATCCAACAAAAATAAATACATATTGTCCAATAACCATATTACTTATAGCACAGTCAAGAAATAGTGAAAATAGAATAAACCAAACAACATAGTGTTGAATTTTCCAACCAATAAGTGAAGGAATAAATGATTTTCCTTCTTTTAAGAAGACTTTAATATCTTTCCAATTTAATGCCACAGCAAACCACAAAACAATCGTTAATGTTCCAAAGAATGAAATAAGGAAATAAAATGATCTAAAGATAATTGGAATAACTATTATAAAAAATGTTGAAAAAAGACATGCAAAAAGAATAAATGGGGGTGGACCTAATAATGTCCTAATTTTATACCATATTGGATTTTCTTTTTTCTTTTTATCAACCTCTTCTTCTAATTGAATTTGTTCTTGTAATTCTTTATTTTGATTATCATTTTCTGTTTTTAATTTATATAAATGTTCCATTGCTTTATCAACTCGTTCTTGAAGTTCTAATATTTCATTATTTTGATTTTTATATTCTTCTACATTTTGATTTAATTGTTTGAGAGATTCAACTAGTATTGGTAAAATACCTTGTGTATCAATGTATAATCCTTGTGTGTCTTCACGAACAAGGTCTGGTAAAACTTGTTTTAATTCTTGTGCAATAAATCCATATTTTCTTTGTTCAGTTCCTTTATATTTAAAAGTAACTCCTCTTAATTGCATAATAAGATCTAATGAATTGTTAAGATTAGCAATATCTGTCTTTGTTCTTTGGTCTGATCTTGTTAAAAATCCATTCTCAGCAAATATTTCACCAATTACATGAAGTTGTTTTAATGCTTGACTCATTTGAATAATCTCAATAAAGTTTTGTTCATTAATACTATCTTCTGTATTATTTTCTTTAATTGGAATTTCATTATATTCTATTGGATAAGAATCATTCATAGTAATATTAATATTATTAATATTATTGTCTTGATTCAAAAAACCACTTGGCATTTGTTCTTCAATAACTGACAATTCAGATTTATTTGATGTTTTCATTTCAAATTCAAAAGGATAGGGAACTTCAACTAATTTTGACATATACTTATCACACATAACCTTTATTGAATCTTTATTTTTAATGTCCTTGTAACATGACGCTAATTCATTTGTTCTTACTGATTGTTCATATCTTAAATGTGTATCCCATACATGTGAATAACAATTATATCTCGTTTTAGCTGGTTCATTACATCCTGGATATGTACATTTCCAATTTTTAAGTCTTCCACCTTGTGCCCTTGGAATATTATTCGTTTGAAGTTGTTTTCTATGAAAATTACTTGACATTCACCCCCTTAATACTTTTATTTTTTGATAGTTTTTCTTTTCTTTGTTTTTTGTTTGTATCTCTAATAATTTGTTATATATAACGTTTAATAATTTGACTTTAAATTTTCTGTTTTTTTATGAAAAAAAAACGCCAATTTTCTTTTCACTAGAAATTCATTTCGATATTACAGTATCTATGAGTTATGATCAATTCGTTGAAATGGACAATGAGGAAAATATCAATAAATTCAATGACCAACAAATGATGTATAAAAAATTGCCAAAGAATTTAACTAATCCAAACTCAAAAGAGCTAAAAGGAAATTTACAAAATGGTCAAGAGCTAGGACGTATAGTGACATTGAGTGCATCACCTGATATGTTTCAAGAGTACTTAGATAATTTACAAGTGACATATGAAAATTTTGAAAATTATGAAAAGACTGAAACGAAAGAAATTATGAAAGAAATTCACGCTACAAATAAAAAGAAAGTATGTATGATTATCTTTCTTGTTCTCGGCATTTGTTTTCCTCCATTTTTAGTCTTTAGCTTGGTTTATATGAGAAAGTATAGAACATCTCAAAAACTGTCATCAATTTATCACATTACATTATTTATTGTATTTGTAGATATTATGCTTTTATTGACAGTTGTAATGGCTGCAATTTTTTATGGTATAAAAGCGCTCTAGTATTACTTAATAAACATAACAAAAGTAAATTGATAAGGTTTGTGTCAGTTTTCATTCAATTAAATAGGTTCTTCAAACTGCCACGTTTTGTTATTCAAACAACTTAATTTCCATCATCACCATCTTCAGCAGCCTGTGGAATAACATCCGCTTCATCTTTCTTGTGCCTAATTCTATAGATAGTCTTACCAATAATTTCTCCAATAGAAATCAAAAGGAATAATGCACAAATACCTAACATAATATATCCAACAACATATTCAGCAGTATGGTTTTTATCCTCAGAACTATCAGAAAAGTTTAAATTTGAAGAGCTAGTGAGACCTGGTGTGGACATGATTGATTATGAGAAGAATTGTTTAGATCAATTTTTATGCTTCTTTTTATTCTTCTTTCCTTCTATTTTTTTATTTTTTGTGGATTATTATTTTTGTGTTATTTGAACTTATAATTCTTGGTTTGGTAGAACTTTTTAAAGGTTCTTCGTTTGCAATCACAAGATAAAACACAATTTTTACTCTTTCCAAAAATTAAAACAAAAAATGAATCAGGAGTAGAAGTTTTTATAACCTTTTTTATTATATTGAAACTAAAAAACTGATAATGAATAAGTCTCGTAGATCTACCACATTTATTCCTAATCCTAGAGACCCAGACCAACCTATTCCAGAGAGTCAACTAAGTTTTGAGGAAAATATTCCAGAAGGCTCTTCATCAAATGGCGGGTCTACTTATTTAAGTAGACAAACACTAACACCAAGAATTGAAAAGGAAAATACGGAAATACAAATTGTTGGTACATGTCCATATTATGTAGAAACTCAAGGGGCACGTGATGTCTTTGTTGCTGGTAATAGAATTTTTTATATTTGTGATGACCATGTTTATTATTCATCACCAGAAAATCCTAACCCATCACCAACTTTTGGGATAAGTAGAAGTTCAAACTATATTTGTCAAGGCCCAGATTCATTTTATTTTATTCATAAAGGTAAAATTGGGAAAGGGAAAGATAAGAAATATTCTAATGTAGAAGGAATTGTTGCTCCAGAAGAAATAACTGGAAATGATAAAGAAGTTTTTATTCTTGATAGATTTGGGGAATGTTATCAATTAACGAAAGGACAAAAGAAAAGATTTGGATATTCTGAAAGGATTGTGAGGATTTCAGTTCAAAATGAATTAAAAGGAACGTTGTTAGAAAGTGGAAGAATATATTCAAATCCAAAATTCTCACCAAAGTCATTATTTATTGATATAGCAGGAACCAAGCAACTATGGGGATTAAAATCAAATGGAGAAGTAGAAAATTGCGATGGTGTAGTTGTCCCACATAAAATGTTAAGAATATATTCTGGATTTTATGATATTTATGGTGAAGATGAAGAATTTAAAGTTTGTGTCTTAAAGAAAGAAGGAGAAGGAGAAAAACTTAAATATTATTGGGACGTTCTTGGTCCTTGTGAAGGAAGAAATATGACTGCAGGTAATGGATTTATATTAGTAGGAAGACAACCTGAGTGTAGTAAATTTGGTTCAATAATCATTAAAACAAGAAGACTAGTCAATCAAATTGAAGCATTAAATGAGTATTATTATAATCCTATTATGGCTGCAGAGACTATTGGAGAGAAATCTAAATCAGGTCGTAGGTCATTAAAACGAACAGGGTCTTGTGCAGAACTTCAACCATCATTAAATGTTTCATTAGAACCTATTATTAAAGAATTAAAAATTTTAATTCCTAAATTAAACTCACTTAATGCCATTCTTACACGACAATATTCTTGTTTTTATAGATCTGACACTTATGGAGAAAAACTTTATAGATTTTTTGATGACACAGTCTTAAATTTTATTTCACTTGCACAACACTTTGCTGCGTTTCATGAGAAATCACCACAATGGTATACTTCATTAATTAATCCATGGAAACAATATGAAGACAAAATCCCATCTGAAATTAGTAAGAAAGTCTTTGAACGTAGAAGTGATATTCTTTCTGTAGTTTTTTCACCACTCAGATATATTTCTGAAATTACTACTCTTTTAAAAAGTATGAAAATAGGATTAAACAAAGGTACCGAAGAATATATGTGGAATAAGAAGTTAACTGAATATTTAGAAGATCTGTTAGATAGAATGAATGAAGAAACAAAGATAGGAGAGCCATTAACATGGTCTTCATGGTTTTCTAATGAAAAAGGTAGAATTGTAATGAATTCTGGAACTATTGAAGAATTTACAAATTTACTTCAAACAGAAATACCTTTTGATCCAGAAATGCGAGATGTATTTGTTAATACTATCACATTATTTGAACCTATTGATGGTGTAATACAAAAATTAATTCCTAGAAAACCAAATGACTCTATATCAAAACAAGCAACAAAAAATATTTTAATTACTCTCCAAAAATGGTTAATGGAAGATCCATTTCAATTTACTCGAGTTGAAGGTACTCTTAGTCGTATTCAATCTTTCTTAAAGATTGGGAAAAAAGATGTTAATGAGTCATTGAAAAAAGAAGTAACAATTATGTTAGAAAATGCTCGTAAATTAAAAAATTCACCAATTTATGAACCAATAACACAAATGTTTACATTCTCATCAAGAGATTTTTGTACAGGATTTAATGACCATATTTATTTCAGTGATATGATGACTTATGTTCATACCGTTCTTTTTTCAAGAATTACGGAAGCAGAGATTGTTCAATTCTTTACTAAAAAACCTACTGCAACTCCAAATATTAAATTTATGACAACATCTTTCAATTGGCTTTCAGAAACACTTTCTTCAATGATTAAAGATTGTTCAATGAGTTTTCAATCTGCTTTCTTCAATTTTATAATGAAAACAGCTGAACGTTTTTATGAACAAAGAAATTTCTTTGGGTTATGTGCTATTGTATTTGCCCTTCATAAAATTCAAGACTTCGATTATCTAAAAAGTAATCTTTCTAAAGAAACTCAAGTCTCTATTGAAAAATTTGATGTTCTTTGTTCTTTTAATGATAACTATAAAGCTCTTAGAACAGAAATTTCTAAGTCTCAAACTCCATTAATTCCATTTATTGGTATTTTAACAAAAGACCTTCTTGTCGGTGATGAAATGTATGCTTCCTTTATTGCTAAGTCAGGTCATTTTAATTTCAACAAGTTACGGGCTATCCATCATATTGCACAACAATATCTTCACTATCAAAATCAAAACCCATCCATTCCAACAAATGTCCCTGCTGAACTTTTTGATAAGATCAAACTGATTCATGGTATTAATAATTGAAATTTTTCATTTGAGAAAAAGAAGTTAATTATTATCTCTATCATTCTAAAGAATCACACCAAAGACTTAAAAACGTTATATAACACAAAAGTTGTAGATATAATTGAAAGAATAGAACAAATGACAAAGACAATCACAACGATGGTTGTTGTAGAATACCATGAATAAAATCTATTCTTTAATGCTTCTATACCATTTCTTGCAACTGATATTCTACGAGAAGCTAATACAAATGCACAAGGAAAAACATAACTGAGAATAAAAGCGACTATACCTGTTAAACTTGCTATTGTTTTAACGCTCCCAACAAGACAAGCTAAAGCAAATGGTGGAAAGACAGCACAAGATATAATTGCATATTTTCTCCATTTACCACCATATGATTTAGGAAGAGTAGAAGAAATGTTTGTTGCAAGGGTATAACAAACAAGAGGATATTCATTGAGGATATTAACAATTGGGAATATAAGAATAGCATATCGAATAATATAACCAATGACTGTTGGATTTCCAATACCAAACCCACCATTTCTACCAGTATAATACTCATAATTAATTGTTACTGGATTTGTTGAAGATGCAGTAAATACTGAAGCACATAAAGCACCAACCAAAATATAAATTATCCCTGAAATTAATGACCCAATAATTGTAACTAAACCAACTTGTTTTTTATTTCCAACTGGTTGTAACGCATCAGGTAAACATGATTGAAGACTGAATGCAACAGAGATATGAGTAAATAAAATACCAAAATTTCCCCATTTCCATTCATTTGTCCATGCTGTATCTATTTTATGATTACCAAGTTGTACTGGACCATGGAATAATTGTATTGTTATAGTAATTAATAAAATACTAAACATAATTATTCTATAAAATGCCATAAACAATTGAAGAAATCCTTGTTGAGATAAATTAACATAAGCTAAAGGAACAGTAAGAACCATAAATACAGCAACACAAATGTAATATGATAAATTACAATGTGAATTCCATGTTTGAGTATCACACATTTGTGGTTGATTTTTAAATAACCAATACATTGTCATTAATGTATTACTTCCAGTAGCAACATATCCCCAAAGATAACAATAATTAACAACAATAATTAAAATACTTGTTAATATTTTTCCTTGTTTGGAATGCCACATTCCTGATATTAAAGTAAAGTCATAAATTTCTTGATCTAATTCATCACTATTTGTTTTTCTTTTACATGTTCTTGTCATTGCTTCAATGGTATACATAGATGTAATTAGTGTTAATAATAACATTACACTTGTTAATATCATTGATAATGGTAATCCTCCAGAATAAAATGAAAATGGTAATCCAAAGACACCTACACCAATACTGTAATTAATAATTATTCCAATACTAGCAATAAATGAATATCCTTTTTGTATTTTTTCCATTGATGGATATGATGGATAATAATAAATAATAAATGAGAAAATAGATAAAATATGAAAATTATTTCTTAGTTTGTTTCAAAATAAAAACAAAAAAGGAATATATAAATATTAACAATGAATAAAAACAATATCTATGTAAGTAATGTATTATTTTTTATTATACCATTTCAAGACATTGTTCAAATAATTTCTTTCTATCTTCTTCAATTTCTTCATTTGTCATTTGTTTGTACAATTTTGTTGTTGCAATAATATAATTTGTAGGTAAATGATCAGCAATCATACTATTCGATACTTTAATCTCCCCAAATACATTATTTGCCACTAACTGAAGAGAAAACATATTGTTTGGCTCTCTTAGTATTTGGTACACTTCTCCACCTGGAAGAAGAGGTTGTGGAGAAATTATAACGTCAATAGAATCATCAATTGGTTTCTCATATTCTTCAACAAGTTGTCTTGCTGCTTCACTTGTTTTCATTCCTTGTGATAGTTTAGCTATATATTTAATATAATCAAAACCAACTTGTTCAAGCACTTTATTCATTCGTTTAATAAGACGTTTGCATGAATTTAGAGATAATGATGGAACAACGTCATAATCAAAAACAATTGATGTGACCAATTCATTTACTTCTGGCATCATTGCTATGTTTTCACTTAATGTAGCAGCAGGTGCAAATCCATAACAATGAATATTCCATTCAGGTTTTTGTTCATTTAAAAATAGAGTAATTAATGTAGCAATTCCTCCTCCAAGAGAATGTCCTGTAATAATTAAATCTAGATTTGGATATTCATTTCTTGCTTTTTCTAATGAAGGAAATACATATTTTAATGTTTCTTGTGCTGTTTTATACATTCCAGTATGGACAATACCTTCTTCTTCTTTGTATGTAAAAGGAGAGCCATATAATATCATATCACTAACAATGTCATTGACAGAAAAAGTTCCTCGTATACAAAGTATTAATGAATGTAATGACGGATCAAGAGCAAGATAATATGATGCAACAAATAATGGTGGAGATGTGACTAAACTCAATAACATATTTGGATAAATCCCTGCTCTACTACAAATCGCTGCAATTTCTATTTCTTCTGGACTATATCCTTTAGCTTCTTTATTACATTCTTCTTCATTAACTAATGTATATGTAGAATCATGTTTGCTTCCATATGCTGCTGTTACATGTCGAGAAAGTTTCATGATAAGATAATAAAAATCTTTATTTTTGATTATTGGTACGTCATGAATGTCTGGTTTTGGAAGTCCTTCTAATAAAAGAAGTCCACAAAGTGAACTAATGGCATCAACACCAAATTCTTTATTTAATAATTCTAATACTTCTCCATATGCAGATGCATATACCCCAATACTTTGAGAAAGAGACTCTTTGATGGAGTCTGTTATTTTTTGGAAAAGTCCTTGTTCATTTGGTTGTGTTGGTTTGTTCATTAAAAATAAATAGGTTTGTACAATCTAAATATCCTTTATTTCCCTTCTAAACTTGTCTTTTTTGTTTCTTCATTTTTGTCTTTGCTTTAAACTTCATTTTGTGTTTCGATTAGTTTGTAGTATAACCAGAATGACGTGTATCGACAAAATCAATAATTGTCAAGATGTTATTAAGAAATTAAAAAGTTCTTGTCAACTGTCGAAAAACAAAGTTGATTTTTCATTTCATTATGTTATTACATATTGTATGGTGATAGAGAAATGGATTGTTCAAAATAAAACACCTAAACTAAGAAAGAAATTACAAATTCATTCCTTAACACTTCAATATAATTCTCAATAAATAGAATAAAATATAAATAAAATGAACATTTAAGACTAATACATATTTCTCATAACAATATCTCTATTTCTTGTGAGAAAAACAAATCACAGAATGCAGAAGTCACTACCTATGACAAGGCATAAATATCCAAAAAGAAATTGGTTTAGTTGTCAAAGAAGTTACTTTGAAATACATAGAAATGATTCTTTTATATTCTTAACCAAACCTTTATTTTCGATCTAAATAGTGTAAGAAACAATCAGGTTAATTGAATAAATTGGATTTGCTTTGTATTGGAATTAAGAAAAAAACAAAAAGAACGTTATAAGAATGAAATAAATATAAGAGTGTCATTAGAATAATATGTTATTCTCAATGAAAATTATTTAAATAATAACTTAACATTTATCAATAGATTTAGACTCTTATTAATAAAACAATTTAATTACTCATTTATTTTGAGTGTTTGATAATCATTCATTCTCATTCCTTCATTTCATCATTGTCATTTTTGCTGTTAATTATGTTATTATTAGTTTATATAAATCCACGTTGATCCACGTATACATGAATACATGAATAAGAAAGTGTGAATAACAGCCAACACATCAATAAGCCAACACATCAACCATACTGAGTATTTAAAGGAACTTGAAGAAATAATTAGCATTTAGAAATAAGGTATGGATCCAAACAAATGGACAGATGCAACAGTTCAAATGTTCAAAGAATCACAAGAAAAAGCATTTGAAAGAAAGAATGCATATATCATGCCAATTCACATGATGAATGCAATTGTTGAAGAAGAGTCGAATATTATTATCCGAATAGTCGAGATGATGGGAGGTGATGTTAGTAAAATGAAGAAAGAAATACAAGAAGGAATGAATAAGATTCCAGTTCAAAATCCACCACCAGTAGAAATTGGACTTCATCCAACAACACAACAAGTGATAAGACGAGCAATAGAGAAACAAAAGACAATGGGAGATACATATCTTGCAGTTGATGTGATAGTAATGTCATTGATGGAAGAGAAAGAAATTAGTACGATAGTAGGAAATAGTGGAATTAATGTTCTGGAATTTAACAAAAAGATAATGGAAATGAGAAAAGGACAAAGTGTAG
This sequence comes from Entamoeba histolytica HM-1:IMSS, assembly GCF_000208925.1. Taxonomy (NCBI): domain Eukaryota; phylum Evosea; order Mastigamoebida; family Endamoebidae; genus Entamoeba; species Entamoeba histolytica. The sequence continues at coordinate 36,860 of NW_001915004.1, forward strand.
AAACAAAAGAAGCAGAGAGTCAATATGAAGCATTGAAGAAATATGGAAATGATTTAACGGCACAAGCAGAAAGTGGGAAGATGGATCCCATCATTGGAAGAGATGAAGAAATTAAACGAGTTATTCGTATTTTATCAAGACGAACGAAAAATAATCCAGTCTTAATAGGAGAGCCAGGAGTTGGTAAAACAGCAGTAGTTGAAGGACTTGCACAAAGAATTGTTAAAGGGGATGTTCCAAGTAATTTGCAATGTCGAGTTATTGGATTAGATATGGGAGCATTAATAGCAGGAGCACAATATAGAGGACAATTTGAAGAAAGATTAAAAGCAGTAATAAAAGAAGTTAAAGAAAGTAAAATACCTATTATATTGTTTATAGATGAAATTCACACAGTATTAGGAGCTGGAGCAACAGGAGAAGGAGCAATGGATGCAGCTAATATTTTAAAACCAATGTTATCAAGAGGAGAATTACGATGTATTGGAGCAACAACGTTAGAGGAATATAGAAAATATGTTGAAAAAGATCCAGCATTTGAAAGACGATTCCAACAAGTTTATGTAAGTGAACCAAGTGTAGAAGATACATTATATATTCTTCGAGGAATAAGAGAGAAATATGAAAATCATTATGGATTAACAATTACGGATTCAGCATTAGTTTCAGCAGCAACATTAAGTAAAAGATACATCAATGGAAGATTTCTTCCTGACAAGGCAATTGATTTAGTTGATGAAGCATGTGCTACATTATTTACACAAAAGAATTCACAACCAGAAGAAATAGATAGATTAGAAAGAAGAGAAACACAAATAAATGTGGAGAAAATAGCATTAGAAAGAGAAGTTAAAGAAACGGATGAAGAACATAAAAAAGTTATTGAAGAAAGACTTAAAGAAATTGAAAAAGAAATGAGTGAAAATAAAGAGAAATTAACAAAGTTACGAATTAATTATGAGAAAGAAAAAGGAGGAAGTGAAGAAATGAAAGAACTTGCAACAAAAATAGAAAGTATGAAACATAAAGCAGAAAGTACTAAAGATTTAGAAGTAGCAGCTGATTTGAAATATTATGCAATACCAGAAGCAGAAAAGAGATTGGCAGAATTAAAGAAACAAAATAAAGAAACAACAATGATATCATTACAAGTCACAGCAACACAAATAGAAGAAGTTGTGAGTAGATGGACAGGAATTCCAGTTACTAAAATGAATCAAAGTGAGAAAGCAAGATTACTGAATTTAGAAAGTGAAATACATAAACGAGTAATAGGACAAGATGAAGCAGTGACAGCAGTTAGTGATGCAATCATTAGAAGTAGAGGAGGATTAGGAAATGAAAAACGACCAATAGGAAGTTTTATGTTTTTAGGACCAAGTGGAGTAGGTAAAACAGAATTAGCAAAAGCATTAGCAGCTGAATTGTTTGATTCAGAGGAAAATATAGTTAGAATAGATATGAGTGAATATATGGAAAGTCATAGTGTGTCGAGACTGATAGGAGCACCACCAGGATATGTTGGATATGAAGAAGGAGGACAATTAACAGAAGCAATTCGTCGTAGACCATATAGTGTAATATTATTTGATGAAATTGAAAAAGCACATCCACAAGTATTTAATGTGTTATTACAATTATTGGATGAAGGAAGATTAACAGATGGAAGAGGAAGAACAGTTGATTTTAAGAATACGGTTGTGATTATGACATCGAATTTAGGAAGTGAAATAATAATGAAAGGAGTAGAAACAACAGGACAAGTTGATGAACAAGTTAAAGAACAAGTCATGGAAATAGTGAAGAAGTCGTTTAAACCAGAGTTTCTCAATCGAATGGATGATATTATAGTATTTTCACCACTTTCAGAGAAAGAATTGAAAGAAATAGTTAAATTACAAATGGGAGAAGTGATTAAAGTCATTAAAAAGAGATATCCAGGAAGTGAAGTTGAAATGACGGAAGCAGCAATAGAAGGAATCATTAAAGCAGGATATTCAATAGCATATGGAGCAAGACCAATGCGAAGATATATTGAAAAGACAGTTGTTACAGAAATAACAAAATCAATAATAGGAGGAGTGATGAAAGAGAAGAGTAAAATTAAGATAGGATATGAAGATGGTAAGATTGAAGTTAAAATAACTGATAACTAAAAAGGATAATAATATAATTGAATGTATTTTATAAAAGAAATAGGTTGAAAGAAAAAGGAAGAATAATATAAAAGACAATCAATTGAATAATAATGTTTATTTTTAATGTGAATACTATTTCTTTTCATCAATTGTATTTGATGAGATATCATTGTTTTTTATAATAAATGAATGAATATATTTTACACAGTCTAATTAAAGTTAATCAACATTAATATTTCATCTATTCTTTAGAAAATTATCAATACATCATTTTCTCATGTTATTCTTCAATTATTTCTCATTAATCTTTCTATTTCATCATCTTTTAATGAATATTTTTTTTATTTATTTCATATATTTTCTTCTCTCATCTATTGCCATTGTAACTATCATTTTATATGTTAATGTAATACATGGTATAGTTATTATAACATTATTAACTTCTTTCATATTTATACTTTATGTTCATTTCTATCATTCTTTGTTTTTGATTATTCAACAAATTAATTAAGTTCATTCACATCATTTAACGTTAAAGCTGGCACTAATAAATGAATAGTCAGGTCAAATATTAATAAATTGAATTTAAAACATGTTCATTTATTCATAGTGTTAAACTTAGAATACATTTCAATACACTTAATAATCAAAATGTTTTACTTTTAAACATGAATATGTTAAAATAACAACATTATTTAATTAGTATTGTTAATTTAAATATATTTGTATATTCGTTGAGTCTTATTAGTTTGTTGGTTCATCATATCACTTTGTAAACGATATATTTTAACATTAATTTTATTTTTTAGAAAATGATGAAGTTAATAACTTCAATCAACTTTTAAAATATGCTTTTTAATACACAATTAACTACAACTACATGATTTTACAATACCAATGAATATAATAAACATGAAATGAATTACAATTATAATAAACAAGAAGATCTAATTCAATTGATAATATTAAACAGAATAATACTGCGTAAATTATATTTCATTATAGAATTTATTCAAAATAGAAATATTAATATATAATGATAATAACACATTCTTGGATTTATTTTTATTTAGATTGATATTTTTCATTTTATCTTCAAATATTAATCATATAAGATATTTAAAGGGTACGAAAATTAGCAAAGAAAAAATGCATCTAAATAATTTACAAAAAAGAAAAAAGATGCAAAAAAATTTGCATCCATAGAATTTTCCATTTATTATATTTTGCTCCTAAAATAAAAATAAATAAAAAATATGATAAATATACAATCTGTATATATTTATGTTTATATTTTATTATCAATTGTATTCATTTTGTATGAAATATTAATGAAATAGATGATTTGATGAATCATATTTAATTATTTGTATTTATTTTTATTCTTTTCTTTATATGTTATTTATCTATCGTATTTTTATATATTTATTTTTATATTTATTTCTCTGTTTATATTATTTATATCATTGTATTCTTCTTATTATCTATATATTATTATATTATTCTTATTTTATTATTTTTATGTTTATATTCTTTAGATTTTCTTATTGTTATTCTTTTATATTTAGATGTATTTTATTATTTGTTTATTCATCTTTTATATTATTATCATTTATATCTATTTTCATTTTATATTTATTCTCTTTTGATTTATATTAATATTAATTTTATCTTTTATACTTTGATTTTATTATTATATCATTGATTATCATTTCTCCTTTTATTTATCATTTATTCTTATTATTCTTTTGTTTTATATTCTATCTATGTTATATATTCATTTCATTTTCATTTATATTTTATCACTTATTATATGTTATAATAACATAACACTTATGATTGATTATATAATAAACATCATAATGAAATTATACATATGAATAATAAAAATAAAAAGAGTAAAATATTTTTTTTCAATAAAACAATATTAATCATTTTGAATCATTAAATTAGACACTTGTTATTTCATATTTCTAATTTTTACATTAAAAATACACCATTTTCATTCTTTTCTTCTTTTATCATCTCTTTGTGATTTATTATTTTTATATTCTTCTTCTACTTTCTTTTTATTCTTTTATATATTTATATTCTTTTTATATTATTTGTTTTCGTTGTTTTTCTATTTCTTTCTTCTATTATTTATCAATTTTATATTCATTTATTCATTCTTTTTATTTCTTTTTTATTAGTTCTTGAGTATTGTATATTTCTTTATTATTTCATTTGTGTATTATCAAAATATATGTTTTATTGATTTTATGTTGAACAAAATATTGAATAAATCAATATTTTCAATGTTAATTATTCATTATTTATTCTGAAATGTTGTGTATATTTATTATATTAAATGAATATGATGAATGAATATCAATATTATTGTTTATTTGATTTTAAAAAATAATAAATGAATATGAAATAATAAATGAAATAAATAATGAAGACAATGAAATGATAATGAAATAAAATAATCTAATATTGAACAAATCAAATAAAGAATATATTGAATATATCATTATTGTTACTTTATTATTTATTATTTCAATTATTAAATATTAATAAATTATTATTCATGAATATTTAATTGATATTTTATAATTTCATTTTCATTTTATTTAATAAATGAAATATAAATAATAAATAATAAATGAATGAATAATAATTTAATATATGAAATAATAAAAAGAAAAGAAAGATAAATAATAAAGAAATATGATGTATTTAATATATAATATAATTTATTATCAAATATAATAATAATATCAAATGATGATTTATTT
>NW_001915003.1:0-42556 GCF_000208925.1 Entamoeba histolytica HM-1:IMSS
TAGAAATAAATAATATCACTTATTTGTCTTCTTTTTATTTATTGATTGTTGTATTATTTTTATTATTTATTATTTATTATTTTAATCAAATTAATTTAATAAAGATAATAAATGATAAAGAAAAATAAGATAATAAAATAAGAATAAGAAATAAAAGAGAAAAGAAATGAAATAATTATTATAAATACACAAGGAATAAAATGAAATTAAATGAAAATCAAATGATAAAATTACATTAAATAACAAAATATTAGAAGAAATAATCAATATTTCAATTATTAAAAATACTTAATATGTTAAAATATCAATATTGTTAATATTTCTTTTGTTTATTGAAGATGAAATAATAAATAATTTAATCATATTTCATTATTTTATTTTGATTATTTAACAATATTATCATCATTCATTCTAATTAATAATCTATGAATAAATAAAAATATAATCATTGTGACTAAATAAAAAATAAATAATTGTTTAATGGAAATAAAAAATTGTAATAATAAATATATTTCAAAAGTCGAGTAAAATTATTTATTCATTTTTATTCAATCATAACATTACAAATTTATTTTTATTTAATGATGTTTGTATTTCAAACCAAAACAACAAAAACAACATGTCATGTTAAATTATCGATAAATTTATTCATTGATTTTTAAATATTTTCTATTTCCTTTATTTCAAAAATACATTTTTAATGTAACATTAAATAAAAACAATATTAATAAAATTATCTTAAAATAAAATAATTAAAATAATGGTTATGTAACATTCGATAAAATATTTTATTTTTTTAAAAAATATTTTGTTGTTTTTCATTTAAATAAAATATAATTGTGATGAAAATTTAAAAAAAAATGTAAAATTGTAGTTATTTATTTCAAATGAAAATGAAATGTTTTTAATAATAAATAACTTCAATTCATCAAATTGATAAATAATTGTTATGTTTAAAATTATTTAAACATCTATCAATTAACAACAATCAATGAATATTAAACAGATTAAATTACTTATCCTTTGAAATATATTTGATGAAAAGTACATTTTGTAAATTCAAAATGGAGAATAATATTTTCAAAGAAACTAAATGAACATAATGAGAAAGTGATAAATGAGATACATTTGACATTAATACATCTGTATTACAAGACACGGAAAGAATGTATCTGAATAAATGGTTGATTATATTAAAAAAGAATAAAAAGAACTTTAAATAATTAGTATTGTTTTGAATTTCAACCAATGTTTTCACAAAATAATAAAACAATGAATAAAATGATATTGAATATTTTTCCAATATCAGACATTCAGAGACATGTTTGTGTCGTATTGATCAAATGTTATTATTCTATTTATAAAAAGTTCTTAAAGAAAAAATAAAAGTAGATGAATATCAATAAAAATTGTTTGAACTTTTAATGGAATAACTGTAAAATATTCATTTTCTAATGTGTTTTACTGATTCAAATTATTCATCTTGTTATGATAATACACGAAGATAAAATATAATTGTAAGGATGTTGACAATGATAATATTATCAACATCAATTAATGTAGAATAAATGAAAAAGAGATATTGGTTATCATAGTATTACAGAAGAAAAAGATTAAAAAAAGAATAAAATATTAAACAAGAAAGGAATAACAAAATAAATAAAAATAAAGAAATTGCAAAGAAATAAAAGAATGAAATACATAGAAGAAATTAATTATAATAAATGAGAAGTTGAAAGAACTGAAACTAAATAAATTATTCTTCCTAAAATTAACAAGAAAGAAGTGAAAGAAATAAATAGAAAAAAATTACCAAAATGTTTGTGTTTGTAAAAGAAGATATTAAATTTATTGATAAAGAATAACTAAAAAATAAATTGTCAATACTATTTATCATAAAGAAGAAACAATTAAAAGGATAATAAGTATGTATAATGATAAAACATCATCGAAAGACGATATGATTTTATTTCTACCCTATACCTGATGAAGTAATTTAAAAACATTAAATAAACTAAATGAATTTTTATTTAAATTTATTTTCAGTAATTTAATATAAAATATGATAGTTTATATTTTAAACAAATAATAATTTAAATAGAAAGCATAATAAACGAAATAATTAATTAATGTAAGAAATATGAATGTCAAATAACATTTTAGTCATTGAAATATTAATTATTTATCATTCTTTTCATTTCATTTTATTTAAATTGAATTATTCTCATCAGTATTCATTTCATTACTTTATTAATATTGATTATTTATTAATTTGAAAGTACAACAAAGAATCATTCTTTCATATTTATTTTCTTTATTTGTTTATAAATCGAATGTGAAACATCTGAAACACCACACACAAACACCAATACAATTCATGTTTTGACACTGTCTGTAGTTATTATCTGGTTATGATGGTGTCTTTGAATTAGAAATATATTGGTTAGTGCTGCAAAAATGCATCATTTTATTGTGGTGGAATATTACTTATTGTAATATAAGAATAGGTATTTATTAATAAAGAATTTAAGAAATATATGAAGGTATTAACTAAGAAAAAGATTTGTTAAGGTATGGTTAAGACTAAAAGGAATTAATCATAGTTATATAGTGGTAATGAAATCCTCTCTTCTCTCATTCATAAAATAAAGAAAAAATGAAAATGTTTAAAATTAAAGCAGAAAACAAAGGATTAAAAAGAAAGAATGAGCAGAAAAAGTTTGAAAAACTTTAATAGGAAGAAATAAAACAAAGATGTGATTAGTCTCCCCTAAACTAGGAAGAATAGATGAAAATTCTATTAACACTCAATTAACTATTTTTTATTTATTTCATGTTATTTATGTGATATCTTAGATTTTTTATCACTTTCTTTATTTATTTTTCTTTATTAATCTTTTGATGTATTTTATTGAAACTATTTATTTGTTGATTTAAATATAATTGTTTTCAATAAAACACGACTTTTCATTTATTTCATATCCATTTTAAATGAAATTCTTATTTTCATTACAACAATTAAATAATTTATCAATAAATGAATAACTAAAGAAGAAATGATTTGACTATAATATAAATGAGAAATATTATTTGAAATTAAATTAATGAATAAATAATAAATTAAGAATGAATAAAAATAATGTCATTAATCATAATTAATTCAAAACACAAAACACATTAATAACAGTCAATCAAAATATAAAAAGAAATTATGTAATAATAAAATACTTTTATTATCAAATACCTTTCTTCTAATTATATTATATTTTCGATTATTGTATCATTAAATAATAAATAATATATTTTATATAAAATTAGATTTATTCAAATAATAATAAATGTAAATTATTAAAAATAAATGATTTAATTGTGAAATATTCAGAGATATTCAATGATAATTTGATAAAACATGTAAATAGTAACATCACATTTATTTTATTCAATATTTTTATTTATCTATCATTTCTCTTAACAATCTCGTTCAAAATGAATTAATAACTATCAAATATTCATTTATATCAATAACACATTATCTAATATCACAATTTTCATATTTCAAAACATTAAAGTTATTCTTAATTGAATATCAGTATTTCATCAATTCTTTTATAACTGAAATTTAACAAATGATTCATCAATTGAAACATCAACAAGACATTGTGAAAATATTGGTTTAACTATAATTTCATTATTTCTTGTAACTATCTTATAATTCTTGATTTTAACAAATTGAACTGCATCAGTTCTACATGTATAATCCATTTCAGTGTATAATTAATCACTTTCTTTAGTAATTCCATTACTTATATTATAATTATAAATATTTGAACCAATTCCTGAATCACATCAATTGCTTCAATTCTCATTATTATACCGAACAATATATTTGTCTGAAATATCATGTATCTTATCATCACCATCTTTTTCATGTATTATTATTCTTTCACGTATTCAAATTGAACTGAATGTATAAAATAACATTCATTTCCATTTATCTCAAATTGATGTTACTTTTCTTTATTTTCTCATTTCAACAGTTTCTGGTGCTTAGATATTCATTTAAATAACTTCTCTTTTTCTTCACCACTTCAATTTAATCTTAGAAAATTAATATACTCATCATTCATTATGTCATAAAATTGCCAATCTACAGATAATTTGAATACTTTTATTCTGTCAAGAAAATTAGCAAAGAAATAATGCATCTAAATAAATTACAAAAATGAAAAAAGATGCAAAATAATTTGCATCATTAGAATTTTCCATTTATTATATTTTGCTCCTAAAATAAAAATAAAAAAATAAAAAAATATGATAAATATACAATCTGTATATATTTATGTTTATATTTTATAATCATTTATATTTTGTATGAAATATTAATGAAATAGATGATTTGATGAATCATATTTATTTTTATTCTTTTATTTATATTCTTTTATGATTATGTTATTTATGTAGCTTATTTTTATATATTTATATTTTTTCTTTTTATACTTATTTCTCTAATTATATTATGTATATCATCTGTTTATCTCTATATTATTATATTTTTCTTATTTTATGTTTTTTATGTTTATATTATTTAGAATTTCTTCTTGTTGTTCTTTTCTATTTAGATATATTTTATTATTTGTTTATTCATCTTATTCATCTTTTATATTCTTATCATTTATATCTACTTTCGATTTATATTTATTCTGATTTGATTTATATTATTTTTATCTTTTATACTTTGATTTTATTATTATATCATTTATTATCATTTCTCTTTTTATTTCTCTATCATTTATTCTTATTATTCTTTTGTTTTATATTCTATATCATATATTCATATCATTTATTCTTATATATTTTATCACTTATTATATGTTATAATCACATAACACATATGAATGATTATATAATAAACATCATAATAAAGTTATACATATAAATAATAAACATAAAGAGAGTAAAATATTTTTCATTAATAAAATATTGTTAATCATTTTACATCATTAAATTTTACGTTTTTATTGCTCTTTTTTATTTGTTGCAATAAAATTTGCATCCTTTATTTTTCCATTCTTTTCTTCTTTTGTTATTTTTGTTTCATTACTCTTTATCTTCTTTCTTTTTATTCTTTTGTGTCTTTCTCTTCTTTTTTTTTAAAAATGGATAACGGACAGTGTATACCACATAAATACAACAATTTCAAGAAAGGCTTGAGAATAACTTCCAATCCATTTAAAAAGCAAAATGTTGTGTTTAATAAACGATTTAAAAGAAGAAAAGGACATAAGAATTATGGTAAGAAAAGGAACAACTTCACTCTTAATATCAGTGGAGTAGATTGTAAAAAAAAAGAATAATAAGAATAAATAGAATAATGAAAAAGGAAGAAATAACTTTGTGAGAGACTACCATAAATGTGAAAAAGGAAAGAGAGATATGCGAGAAGAAATCACAAAAACATTGAAGACTTAATTGTAGAACTTTCTGATAAGACCAAGGACTGAACGAAAGAAGAAAAAGAGATACTAGATGAAGGATGTTACAGGAAAAGTGGTAGTCCTGCATCGGAAGCAAGGATGCTAACACAACTATGTAAAGCAACAATGATATACAATATGAGCAAGGTGAACAAGCAGAATATCGTCCAAAGAACAAAGAGTAGCAAGAGTGTACAAAACACAGAAGGGAAGCAGAGAAGAAAAAGGGAGTGAAGTTGAGAAGAATAGTATGAAGAAGGAGCTTGAGGAAACAAGGAGAAAGAAGAAAGAATTAGAACAACATATTTCAATGCTTCTTAAATAAATTGAAGAAGTGAAAAAAGGAAAGGAAGAGGCAATACCTGAAGAGGAAGCAACAACTGTAAAACAGAAAATATAACAGGAAATAGAAAAGGAAATGCAAAGGAAAGCAAAAGAAGAGAACAGAAGATTCAGTATGGAATGGGAAGAGAAGATCAAGCGGAAAGAACAAGAGAAAGGAATAATATTAAAAACTCTAGAAAGAAAAACAGAAGAATGGAAGCAAGAAATAGGAAGCAAGAATGAAGAAATTGGGAGATTACGGTGTCAAATAAATGAGCACAATGAAAAGCCGAATATATACAAATGAAAGAGCAAGAAAGAGATAGAAACAAAGGAGAAGGAAGTTGAACAGTGGAAGAGGAAAGTCCAACAAATGAGAATAGAGCAAGAGCAAAGAAAGAAGGAAATAGCCGAGCAAGTACAGAACCTGATTAAGCAAACTGAACATATCCAGAGAGAGTCTCAACAAACAGTGGAAGACTTGAGCAATCAACTCTTTGAAAAACGAAGAATGGCGAACAAAAGAAGATTAGAAACAATGACAATGAGAGTCAAGGAGATGAAGGAATTGGTAGAGAAAATGAAGAATAGGCAATACCTAAGAATGGAAATAGGAATAACTCAAAGAAGGAAAACACAACCACTAATAACAGAAACTGAAGACCAGAAAATCCAAGCAATGGAAGTCATTGAAAGGTCAGTGGAAGAAGGAAATTTTACATATGTGAGCAACGGGATGAAGTACAAAATGATACCGAATGAAACAACAAAGAGGAGAATGATGTCAGGAAGTCGGAAAAGAAGTGTGGAATCGAACAAAGTGAGAATAGTAAGGATAGAAGCTGGAATCCACTCTCAAAGAGTGACAACACAAGATAGATCACAATTGTTGCTGATGAAAGAAAGTCCATTAGAACAAAAAAGACAGGCAGTCTCTCACAACCTGTTGCTTGACTAGCTATAACGGCATCATCACCACCAAAGGAGAAATAAGAGAAAGAAAGAGAATACTACGGTATTGTATAGGAATTAATCAAAAGAATATCAAATTAAAAAGAAAATTAAGATGGAATGAAATTGCAGAGATACTGAGTGAAGTAGGAATTGAAATAGAGAAAGAAAAATATGTCGGGAATATAAAGGAAAGCAGATGAATAAAGCAAGAAATAAGAGAATACATCAACAGAGAAGTGAATAGAATGATCACAAATGTTGAGGAAATAGAGAATGTGAAAACCAGAGAAATAATCAAAAGAAACGTGAAAAAAGAATTAGATCAGAAATACTTGGATGAACTGATTGAAGAAACAAAAAGAATGGAAATAAGTGAATACAGTTATATTTGATACTACTTTAACACAACAGCATGTGATGAAATAATCACCTACCTGAATGAGAAATGGAAGTGGAATGGAAATGGCATCAAAGAAATACAAAGTGATATCTATAAAATATCACATATCATCAAGAAGTACCTAGAGAATGAATTTATTGGATACAAGAAAGACTATGATGTAATCCTACAAAGAAGAATAAACCAATTGAGTGACTTGCTCATTAGATGTAATTACAAGAAATCGAGGAGAATGCTGAGAATAAAAACATTGAATGAAAAAAGAATCTGATGGAGTGTGAATGAAGAAATTAACCAATTAAAGTATCTGAAGGAAATGAGGAAGAAGAAGGTCGATCTTTCAAGAAGTGAAAGAAGAAGAATATATCACAACAAGATACAAAGTGTAAATGGAAAGAAATTAGATAAAAACCCAGAAGAGATGATTGAAATGTCAGAAAAACCAAGTGACGAAGAAACACTCTTGTTTTGGGAGAAAATATATGATAGACACAGGAAGATGGATGAAAAGAATGAGAAGATCAAGGAAATGATAAAAGAGACTGGAACAAGAAATTGGAAAAGTGTAAAAATCACAAGGGAAGAAGTAGAAGCAGCTATGACAAGATTACCAAGCTGAAAAGCACGTGGAATAGATGGTATCCAAGAATACTATTGGAAGAGGTTGGTGGGTGTGAGAGATAAGACAGTGATATATTCAATGAATGGATAGAATTACCAGAACTTATTCCAAGAGAAATGGTTACAGGAAGAACCATACTGATATACAAAGGAAATGATAAGAAGAAAACAGAAAACTACCAACCAATCACGTGTCTGAATGTAATTATGAAAGTGTTCACATCAATCATCAAATATAAAATGGAACTACAACTCATGGGAAATGAAAAGAAATATCAAGTAAACCCATGTCAGTATGTAACAAAGAGAGGAAGCATTGCAGCAAAAGAAGGGAGCATACTAAGTCTGATTGAAAGAAATGAAAGAGAAGCAAACAGAACAAGATACTTGGAATCATTCTACAATATCAGGAAAGCATATGACACAGTTAACCATAACTGGTTAGAAATAATATTAAGATACTTCAAGGTGGCATTTAGAATCACAGAATTAATAAAAAGTATGTGCATAAGATGGAGAATAAGAATTGGATATGGATAGAAAGAGGAAATAGGAGAAGTACAAATGAAATGCAGAATACTCCAAGGAGACTCTTTGTCACCATTATTATTCATCCTACAAATGAATATCATATCAAATGTAATTGATGATATCAATGAAGAAGAAATATAAGTTACCTATGTATTATATATGGATGATTTAAAAGTAACAAGCGAAACAAAGAAAGGAATGAAAGAAGCACACAAGAAAGTATTAGAAATAATCCAAGCAATAGGAATAGAAGTGAACGTTAGCAAGTGTGAGAACTGAAGAAAAAAACATCGGAATACCTACAAATATGAAAGAAATACCAATAGTAGATGAAGAACATCCATGCAAATACTTAGGAGTATTTCAATCTACGTGAAATGATGATGAAGAATGTATAAAGAAGATAAAGAATAATATTAAAGCATAAATCAAAGTAATCAACACAAGCAATGACAGTAGTAGGAATTTCATCAATAGAATCAACACAGGAGTGATACCCAAATTCACATACAGTGCATCAGTAATGAAATGGCTAGTGATGCAACTGATAGAGGTGGATAAAATAATCAGAAAAGGCATTAAAGAAGGAGGAATGTATGGGAAAGGAATGTGTGCAAGCAGACTATATGTAGAAAAGAAGAAACTAGGAGATGGACTGAGAAGTATCCGAGATGAATGTCCACTTGAACTGATAAGAACAATAATATACTTTACGTGGAAAAGAGGAGATAGAATAGGCAATATGATCCGAATGAATGAAGGGAAGAATGGGATGTGGAATAGATTCTACAAAGCATGTGGAAAAAGACTGAACATAGAAGAATTGAAGAAGCTATTATATAAAAAAGAGAATGGAAAACGAGATAAAGGAAAGATAGTCAAATATCTGAAAGAAGGATTCCAAACACAATACTTGAATGAATGAATGAAGAAGAAATTGAACAGTGAAGTATTAAACGGATTTGAAAACAAAATGACAGAGCAGAGCAAGTTAAGGAAAGTATGGGAACAAATCAATATAAACAGGAAAGCATATATCCAAATGAAGAGAATGCAAGAAAAAGCAACAAATATTTGAGTAAGAAAAGCTGCCATCCCACATGAACAGAAATATTCAATGTGTCCAATATGTAACAAAACAGCAACAATTGATCATATCTCGTTGAACTGCATTGTTACAAAGAAAGAGCGTATGTACAAACACGATAGAGTGGGAAAGAACATCTGAAGAGTCTTGAAAATCAAATATAACATATATGGCGATGAGGCAGCACAAAGAAGTCGTGAAGAAGAAAACAAGAAGAAGCTAGTCATAAGAAAAGATGAATTTAGGAAAACCCAAAGAAAGATACAAAAAGAAAATATTCTCATGGTATGGAACCAAGAGTTTGTAAGCAAGCAAGAAAGCAAATTTCACAAAAGACTTGACATTTATGTTCGATAATTAAAGAAGAAAGAAGCAATCATAATAGATATGAAAACAGTGAGAGATAAGAGAATAAGTTCTGCATTCACAGAGAAAGTGAACATGTATTCTAAGCTGTAGGAATACATCAGAAGAGTGAAAAGAATAAACAGAGTGATAACCATTCCAATTGTAATAACCGTGAGCTGATTGATTAACAAAGAATCGGTGAGAATGATGGAGGCAGAATGAATCAAAATTCCATGGGTGATTATTGCAAAAGAGATAGTAATTAAGAATATGAAAGATATTATGAAATACTATGGAGACTATGCTGGTGAATATAGTGATGTAGAAGAACCAGATGAAGAAGACTTGAAAGAGAGTGAAGGATGAGAAGAAATTCTCACCTGAACAATGGATTATTACTTTTAATAACCTTAGTTTAATTTATTAAATTTTAACTATTTTCATTATATTTGTATTAATTTCTCTATTTAATTTTATTTCATTCATTGTTGTTTTCATCAAATTCCTTTATTTTATATCATGTATAATGTATATTCATATTTTATCATTTTCCAATGCAGGAAATACATCAAACAATATTGAAATGGCTATTTTGTAAAACCTTTGAGTCTTATAAATAAAACCAAACATGACACAGAAATCCAACATCATACAATAAAAAAGAAATGTCAATAGCAATAAATGGTATAAAAATAAATGGTATAAAAATAAATGACATAACAATGTGAAACGAAATACCAAGAAAAAATGGATTAGAAAACGAAAGACACAAAGAAAAATAAATAAGAAATAATGTAAATACAATAATAATAAAGATTATACAAATAACAAATATAAATGGCTAACAATAAATGAGATACAAGAAAGAATAAAAAGAATAACAAGTGAATGGAAAGAAGGAGAATACGAAGAAATACTTAAAAAATATGAAGGTAAGAAATTAAAAGAAAAAAAGATTGTATGATATTCTCCAAGAAGTATATTCAATCAAAAAGAAAAAGATAATTGAAAAAACTAAAGAAGAAATTAAAGAAAAAACAAAAGACAATGAAGAAAAAGACATTAAAACAAATGAAGCAGAAATTAAAAACAAAACCAAACAAAGAAATGAAAGAAAGATGTAAAATTTCAAGAATAATAAATAGCAAACAAATTATAATGAAAATACAAGAAGAAATACAACAAAACAAAGAAATAGAAAATGATAAAGAAGAAGAACAAAAAGATAAAGAAGAAATACTTGCACTGAAAAATCAAATTACTGAATTAAAAGAAAAAGTTAAAGAATTCAGTATGAAAAGAATGGAAGAAGAACAAGCTATCTCAGAAGAAATGAAGGAAAAAGCAAAGGAAATAGTTAGGAAAGAAAATGAGAAAGAAAATACAGAAATGAAAATACAAAATAAAAAGATTCAAATGAATTATAATGAAATGAAGAAAGAAAATGAAAAATTAGAAGAAGAAAACACTAAATTATAAGGAAAAATAAATGAGATAGAAAGAAAATCATTGAAGTGAATAATACAGAATTAAAAGTCTGAAGTATCCAATCTAATAAAGAGAAAATGAAAAAAGAAACCAAAGAGTTGAAGAAGAGAAATAAGCTACTAGAACAAAATGCAAATACATTAGAAAAGAAAGTTAAAATGATAGAGAAAAACACTAAAGAATTGAAGAAGAAAATAAGAGATAAAGAAAAACAATAAAGCAATTAATTAAGTATTAATAGAAATAACAAGAGAAGAATTAAACAATATTTTATTCGAACTTAATAAAAGAACAAAAAAGTAATTAAAAAAAAGCAAAACATTTACAAACTGAATTATGTTGTTGGTTGTGTCATAACTCTTTTTAACTAGAAAAACTAAAAAAAAACTAAAAAATAAACAAAGTGAAGAATGCAAGGAATCAACGTTGACGTTCTTGTCTCACAAATTAATTCATTAACTTCTATATTAAAAGAAGAACAAACAAAATATGAAAATGAGCTTCAAAAATATAAAGAATGTAGAAAAGAAACTATAAATGCTATAAATAATTGGGGAAATTCACCAACTAAAGAAACAAGTTCACCTGAAAATGTAGAAATGCCACCAGAAGAACAATACAAAATGCCATTATCATGGATTATTTTAAAGAGAGTAGTACAAGGAAGAGACTGGCATTATGGTAGAACTGATAAAAAAGAAGAAAAAGGTGTTGTTTTTTCAGTTAATAAAGATGGACAAATAACAGTAAGATGGGATGATGGTGATAAAACTCATTGTAATTGGGGAAAAGATGGTAATTTTGATGTTACTGTTATAAGCAATGCACTTGATATGACACCTGTAGAACCATCAGAACAAGTTCATAAACCAATTTCTTGGCTTATTGGAAGAAAAGTTAAAAGAGGAACTGATTGGAAATGGTCTGACCAAGACGGTGGAGAAGGAAAAACAGGTTTAGTATTATCTTCTGCTGGAAAAGGATGGATTAATGTTAAATGGGAAAGTGGAAAAGTTAATCAATATCGTTGGGGAGAAGATGATTGTCATGATGTTGAAGTCATTTTTTAATTAAAATGTTATCATCATTTAGTTTATTATTTTAAATTAACTTTTTTTTAAAAAACATCAAAAATTGAGGTAAATTTATTTAGATCTTTTTTTAAAGAAACTTTTAATTAATTTATAGATCTATAATTTAGTTACTTATTTATTTTATAGTTTAGAATAAAAATAAAACAATTTTGATAAAATGATTCTTAATTGAGAAAAATTTTAAAATAATTAAATATTCTCTTTTATTTAAAGAAATAAAATTAAGAAAAACATTTTAATAAAAACAAATTATTCTTTAAATATAAAATTAAAAATTATTTCAATTAAAATTTTAAATAAAAAATATTTAAAAAATTTCTAGTTAATATTTTTTAAAAGAATAAAGAAAGTATAATTATAAAGAGTAATAAATGTTATGATTAGATTTCTTTTTATTTAAGTTTATAAATGATAATAGAAAGTTTTCATTCTAATATTTTTTAGAAATTAATAAATATGAAAATGAAGTAGATGACATTATTTTAGAATAGACTATAAAAATATTCTAATAATCATTATTATAAATACTTTTTTTCTTCATATAAGCAAATCACTTTGAACTAAAAAAAAAATAAATAAATTCAATAAACTTTCATATAATTAAAATTGTTAATATCATTTGTTTCTTTTATTTAATTAGACACTTTTTAATTTATATATTTTCTTTTGAGAAAAGAATATTTAAGTTTTAAATATTCTTTGTTTGTTGGGATAAATTTTCAGTTCAATACAATTAAATTGTTTCAAAAAACAAATTACTTTTGATAATATTTTTGATAATAAATCACAAAAATGAAGTTAAAAAAAACAAGATAAAGCAAGGTATAAACAATGTTATAAATAACAATATATTAGAATGTATTAATTTAAATCAAAACTATAAATTTCAAAGTCTTAAATAATGTGGAGGACAGTACGTTCATTACATGAACTATCAGAAGAAAAAGAAAAAGAAATTTCTGTATTAAGAACAAAAAGAAGAGAACAATTTTTACAAAAGAAAAGAATTGAAGATAATAATAACTTCAAAGAAGTAAATTTAGAAGATATTAATTTATTTATTAATGGAATAAAACAAAAAAGAATTGAAAGTTATAGATGTCTTGAAAGTTTATTAGAAGATAATGAAACACCATATTGTATAATTCAAGAAAGTGGAATAATTAAATTAATAATTCAAAATCTAATAGAAGAAGATGAGACAATAGTACAAAATAGTTTACAATTATTAAATGGATATATAAGTTTTCCAGAGTCAAATAAATATACAAAAGATATTATTAAACAAGGATTTTTATCAACAATACCAAAAATAATAGAATTTAAATCACCAATAACAATTAAAAATCTATTTTATTTAATATGTAATATTATTTTTGATTGTAATGAAGAAGACTTTAATTATACTCAAATATTTGGAACATTTAATATTTTTCAATACATTGAAAAAGTAATTAAATTAAATTATATTTATAATTTAGTTCCTTGGATGTGTAAAAATTTAGTATTAAACCAATTTGTAGATGGAGAAACAATATTAAAAGCAATTGAATTAACAACTTATTTATTACAAAAAGATGATGATATTAATATTGCAAATGATTGTATTGAAACACTAAGATTAGGATTAAAAAGACCTGAAACAAGTCATATAGCTTCAAGTGAAACAGTTTGTAAAAGTGTAATTGCAAGAGTAGAAAGTGGAACAATTATAAGAAGAACTTGTTTTAAATATTTTTTTCAATTATGTTTTGAAGATTATATTCAAGTAATTGATTCAACAGGAATATTTAATATATTTTCATCTTATCTTTATTCTGAAGATGATGAATTAGTTAAATTATTAATTGGAGCAATTGCAAATTGTGCAACAACAGAAGATCCAAATATTATGAAAAAAATTTCTAATGATTTTATTCCTTTTGCAATTAATAAAATTTTAAATGAATTTCCAAATAATCAATTTGATGATTTATCAAGACTTTTATTTAATTCTTGTATTTGGACTGAAACTCATAACTATGAACCAACAAAAAACCTTATTTTATTATATCCTAATTATACTAAAGCAATATACGTATCTTTAACTTCTTTTTATTCTGATGATAATCTTATTGCTTTGGGGTTAAGAGCTGTTTCTGATTTACTTATGAATATCACTGACTTAAATTTAATTGAACAATTCACTGACTATGGATTAGATGTTTTTGTTGATGATATTCAATATAAATCAACTTCAAAACGTGTTGTTGAAAGAGCAAATAATATCTATCAATCTTGGTTTGCAATGAGTGATAGTGAAAGTGGTAGTGAATATGAAAATTACTTTTATTAAATTATTTCTTTAAAATTTTATTTTAATTTATTTCATTTTATTAATTTTGTTTTCTTATTGTTGAACATTACTTATTGTAATATAAGAATTGATATTTATGAATAAAGAAATTAAGAAGTATGTATTAACCATGGGATATGATGTACTAAAATGTGATTGAGACTAAAAGAATTTAATCATAATAATATAATGGTAATGAAACGCTTTCTTCTCTCGTTCATAAAATAAGGAAAAAGGAGGGAATGAGATTCTTTAAAATTAAAGAAGAAAACAAACAAAGAATTAAAAAGAAGAAATAAGCAGAAAGAAGTTTGAGAAGATTTTAATAAAAAGAAATAAAGTAAAAGAAGAATGGTTTACTAATGTTACTAGAAAGACATAAAGAATAAGTTAAACAAAGAAATTACTCTTTAAAAAAAGAAGCAAAGGGATGTGATTAATATCTCCTGAAATAAGAAGGATAAATGAAAAATCTAATTAACACATAATTAACTAACGTTTGTTATATTAAATCTTATTAACATATTTTATTAAACATTTAAAAACAAAATAAATAATATAATAAATTTATTATAAATGATATAAATAAAAAATAATTAGTAAATAATAAGTAAATAATATATTTTTCTTTTTTGAAAAGAGAAAATATCTTTTGATAATAAGTAATGAATGATAATTTTAATACACCAAAGTGATAATATTGTTTATTTTATTAATAAAGAATAAAGAATGATTCTAATTCAAAGAATATTATAGTAAAAGATTAAAGAACAATTTTTAAACAAAGAATATCAAGAACAATTTTTGGTTATATTCTTTTCTGAATTTTTTTTCTATTAAAAAGAATCAGAGAAATTTAGAATAATGTCTTTTAGAAAAGAACCTAACCCTTTTGAACTTCGTCGCCAAATTCATTCTTCATTAAGAACTCAAACAAGAGAAGAATTTCTTCAAAGAAAAAGAATTTTAGTAGAAGAAGAAATGATTGATAGTAATAGAGAAATAACACTTAAAGATTTACCTTTTATTAAGAAAGGAATTGAGTCAAATGATAATTTTATTATACTTCAATCATTAGTACAATTAAAAAAACTTATTATTATTAATCATTCATTTAATGAAATTATAAATTCATCAATTATAGATTTTCTTATAAGTTTTGTTACATCAAATGATGTTTGTATTAGATCTTTAACTATAACATTATTAGCACAAATAGCATCAACAAATGACTTAGTACTTGTTGATAAATTAATTGAAAAAGGAGTAATGATTTGTTTTAGTTCAATATTAGAAAAACCTTATCAACTTAAATTTTCAAATTTATTTCAATCAGCAGCAATTGGATTTGGAAATATAATACTTTCAGGTGATAAATATAGACAATGTATTGATTTAGAACAATTTTTACCAAAATTTCTAAATAATTGTCAAATATTATTAGAATCATCACATGAATTACAAATTTTATCATCATTTGCACATGTTCTTATTCATATTCAACCTGAAACTTATTTATTAAAAATTGAAATAGTAAAACAAATTGTTTTAGTATTATTAAATTTTTCTTCAATTATTGAATTAGATAATTATAAAGAATTACTTTTTAGTTTATATAAATTTATTTCATATGGAAAAGAAATAACTCAAATGATTTGGGAAAGTCCTAATACTATTATTTTATGTAAAATGTTATTAAAAAAAAAATATGATAATTCTCAAAGTATTATTCTTAATTTAATTATTAATTCATTTCAACAAATCCCTCAATTAATAAATAATTTTATTGATCTTCTTTCTTTAACAATTGAATCATTACCTTTTACAAATGTTACTACTATCCCTTTAAAATTATCTTTTATTATTTATTTTATAGAAAATATTAATACTCAACAATCTGTACTTTCAATTCTTCTGTCACGTCAAAAAGCATTATCTTTAATTGTAAATGAACTTCAAAATATTCTTATTGATAATGTTATTTCATCAATTCAAATTTTACATTCTCTAATTACTACTTTCATTGAAAATCAACAACTTATAACAACTATTAATGATTATAAAATTGTTTCACTTCTTATTCAATGTACTTCTAGAAAAGGAATTAGTTCTAATTTAGAATGTTTAGAACAAATACTTGATATTCTTATTACTTTTTGTTTCGTTTGTAGTTTTTCCTTTTTTAACTATTTTTTTTTAATACCTTTCTTTCTAAACTAACATTTAAGTATCAAATAAATATTCCTATCAATGAAGATTATGAATTTTATCCAATAGAAGAATTTGATGAAAATGGTGGACAAGTATTAATTGAACAATTAGAAATAAATTGTCCTGACCTTCAAAATAAGATTCAAAAATTAAAAGAAGTATCACGAAGAATCTCAATGAGTGATGACATTTAAAGAATAGATTATATCTCAAATTTATATTTTTTATTATCTTTTTTTAGAGAATTTTAGAGTTGAACTTAAAAGTTTTAGTTTATTGATTAATGACTGATATTACTATCTTTACTTCTGGTTCTGGTGGAAATTTTATTCAACATAAAACAACCCAAATGACTAGTCTTGTTTTTGCTCTTACAAGGGTTCAACCAAAAATTATTTACATTGATGTTGATGGAACTCCAGAAATGAAAGAAATGATTAAAGAGAAAACAGGTAAATTTGGTGTTTGGCCAATTTTATTTAAAGGAGAAAAGTACATTGGTACTTTAGATGATTGTGTTGATATGAATGAAGGAGGTGAGTTAAAACCACTTCTTCAATAAATAACACATTTAGTTAATAACAGATTTAAAAGTAAGATATATTTTGTTTTTTATTTTAAAATATTTTAATTAGAATAAATAAAGAATTGTTATTTAAGATAAAACAACTTTATAAAAGAAAAAAAGAAAGACGTTGGTTAGAACTAAAATATTTATTAGTGTTTTATTTAATAAAAATGACAGAACCAGATTTTAATATACTTCAAATGATTTATGAAAAGAAAAAAGCAGGAAAACCACTTTCATCAGATGATAATTATCTATTAATTAATATTATTGATTCAGTAATGAAACCAACACAATTTTCTCATCAATTTGATACGTTAGTATTTGGAGAAAATATTCAACAAAAAGAAGAATTGTTACATGAACAGTCATCTGTATGTAATAAATATTTAGGTCTATGTTATTATATTTGTGATTGTGATTCAAATGAGACATATTATTTTTGTGAGGAATGTAATAAAAATCTGAAAGGACATAAAAAACATTCAAAAGGAAAAACCCGATTAGATTGTCTTTGTAATTGTGGACGTTGTCAATGTAAAATAAAAGAATGTAAACATGAAACATGTATTCATAAAAAAAATTCATGTCCAAGACATATGAAAGTTGTTACAACAGAGTCTAGATGTAAATATTCTCAAGTAGAAATTGCAACATCACAACTAATTATAGAATTGCTAGATTGTTTAAATTCAGGTAGATTAGCTGAAGGATTAAGAATTACAGAATATTTAACAGAAATATTTGAATCACCATCAATTTCGAGGTCAGCATATTTATTCTTAGCACAATGTGTTGTTGAAGAAAAAAATAATGATTCACAAACAGAAGACTTTAGTAGATTTTATCAAATAACTGGTTCAGGTAAAAATGCATTTGGAGTATTATGTGAATTTGCTGTTAGATTATATTCAAATGATTTAGTATTATCAAGTTCATTAATTACTCTTATTGCACAATTAGAAACTAAAACAACATTATTGTCTCAAACACCACCAGCAAGAAATTGTTTTTTTATGGCAACATATAATTATAATTATCCTATTTCAATGGTTAATGAATTAATTAACAAATTTTTATTTTGTTTGAATGGAAATACTGTTCATATTAGTCCACATGAAATAAATATTGATTCAATATTCGCTATTAATCATTTAATTGATATTAAAGACAAAATTATAAAACAATTTAAAGGAAAAGAATCTCAACTCAGAAAATATTATTCTGAATTTGTTTTCTCTTTAAATTCTTTATCAAATATTTTAGAAAATAGATTTTCTTCTGATAATTATTATGAATTATATAAATGTATTATTGATGAAAGTACTATTCAAAATACATTTTCAGAAAGTTTATTTAGTTTTACACCAAAACTTGATTTTAGTTGTACTGAAATGACATCATTATATTTATTATTACAAACTAAATTATTTAATATAACTCATATTTACTTTAATGCTTTAATTTTAAATATGAAAGAAGTAGATCCAAAAACAAAAATATGTGATTCAATAAAAAATAGATTAGACAGTTCTCTTAGAAAAACTGATAGTAAAAATATTGTTATTGGAACAAATCAATTAGGAATTGGAAGTAAAAATAGAGTTACTTATGCTCCTTTATTAATTCGTTGTATGGCATTTTTATTACGTTGTAGATTATTAATTGTTACTCATCAACAAGAAACTTTTAGAAATAAAAAAATAAAACAACCAGAAAAACAAGAAACATTACTTGAATTATATACAAGAAATAAAGATTATAAAAAAGAATTTATTAATATGATGTACGAATTTGATATTATTGATTTATTTCTTAGAAATTTAAGAAATGAATTAAAGAGTACAAAAGAAATGAAAGAAGGAAAAGTGATGTGGATAATGAATTCTATGAGACTATTTTCATTTGACCCAGTATTAGGAAGAAGATTAGATTTATTCATGAAACAATTAATTTTTAGTCAATATGATTTTATTAGTGATGAATCTGAAAGAAAGAAACATACTGAAGAACGTTCTATCATTAAAAAATCAGAAGAAATAAAGTATGTTCCATATAAAGTAGAATATGATAATTATTATTATTTAAATTATATTTATTTATTAGAAGAAAATAATATTGAAATGGATTTTATTGATTGTGATGAAAAATATATTACTGCTTATTTTTTGTTATTTATTGATATTGAATTTGTTAAACCTTATATTAGAAACGCCTATGATGTTTCGAGAATTATGTTAATTGGTAATGTAAAAAACTATATTACTGTAACAAATGATAATGTATTTTTTAGTGAAAAAGGACCACAATTAAATGGTGATGTTATTCGTATTTCACCTTTTAACTTTTCTAAATTAAAATTATTTAATCCATTTATACCTGATTTTTTAGTAGATATTTATCAAAAGAATTGGTTAAATACTTATGCGTTTTATGTTAATAACGGTATTAGTTTTGATAGAATTATTCTTGATGATCCTGTTATTAAAATACCATTAATGAAACCAGTTATTACCAAAATGATAAATAAAATTAATATTCATAATTTACCTTCATTGTGTCCAGATAGTGAAAAAATTGACTATTCGTCTTTAAGTAAAAAAACTTTAATCAAAAAGGTAAATCAATCTTCAAGTCAATTAATTTATTCAGATAATGGAAATCAATTATCTTCTGCTTTAACTCAATTTTATAATCAATTTGCTATTACAATTAGATATGCCTGGATTTCTTCTCAATTTGTTCCAAGTAAAAAAGATAAAGAAGAATATGATGCACGTGTTGCTCATGACTATATTTTATGGGCTCAACTTATTGATATTAGACAAAGATTATTATCTGAATTACATATTGAATTAACTAAAAAAGAACAAACAAATAAAAAGTTGTTTGAAAATGAAAAGGCTGAACTATTTATTTCTCGACTTAATAAAGAAGAAAATGTTTTTCCTGAAAGTCAAAGAATAAGAGGTATTTGTTTGCTATTACTTGAAAGTTGTTGTGAAATTTTAAAATATTATAAAGAAGGAAAAGTTTTTAATTTGTCTTATAAAAATTAAATATTTAATTGATATGTCATTCTTATTATTATTCTATTAATAAGAATTAATTCAATATTGAATATAGTCTAAAAAGTATTATCTAATTAACTCAATTAATAATTTTTTGTTTTTTTTTTTACTTATTCTAACAAAAGTAATAAACATCAATGTAAATAATGAAAAAGAATATATTAAATATATTAAAATATCACATAAAATAAAAGAAAGCACTAAACGGTACATTAAATTGAAAGTAAATGATATAATAGAAGGAAGAGTAGAGTGTGATTCAATAATAAAAAACATCATATTAAAGAATAACTCTACAGAAATTGATGAAGAATACCTTAACACTCTCATCAATAAAGTTAAAGAAATGAAAGTAGAAAAATGTACTAACATTAATTACTACTGGAAAAGAAAAGAAGCTGAAGAATTAATAATGGAAAATAATAATAGATGGATATGGTCAGGAAGCAGAATGGATTATCTGCAAGATGATATGAAGAGGATTTCAATAGTTATGCACCTCTATCTCCAAAATAAAATAATAAGAGATAAATTTGATGAAATAAAAGAAATCCTAAAGAAAATAAATAGACTAGAAGATCTAGTCAATGAAATTGTACAGAATAAAGTACATCATGAAATTAAATGAACATGATGAAGAAGGAATAAAAGTTAAATCACTAGAAAGAATAAAATACCTAAAATATATGATGACTATGATAAAAGAAAGAATTAAATTTAATAAAGATGAAATAATCAGAATCAATACAAATAAAATCATGTTTGATTCTAACAAGAAAATTAGAATAAGGAAGAAAGACCCAAAAACGAAATATACCCAAATAACGATATTACTTTAGAATAAATGAAATTGTTATACGAAACACAGGTGATATTAAATAAATATAATTGGAAAATAAAACAAATCACCCTATTGAATGAAAGATATATCAATTATGATAATGTCATTATAACAATAAATGAATTAAATTTAAGTATAATGAAAATAAATAATTATAAATATTCAATGACACAATATAAAAGTAATAAAAGAAATAAATATAAAATATAAATAATTGATAAAAAGAATAAAACTAATCTTATAAATGATATGATTATTGTATATCACAGTAACAATGAAGGTAAATGATTATAAAGAAATAAATATAAAGAAATAAAGAAAAAAACGACAATTATTAGATATGTCAGTATAAATTGAATAATAAATTCAAAAAGTATTATATTAAGTATAGAATTAAAAAAAATGAAATTGACAATATTAAAGGAATTAAAAAACTATGTTATTTTAAAAAACATGATAAACATTATTAAACATTGACTCTATCATAACCAAACATACTCCATAGAGCTTCTAGAAGAAGACTTATTGAATGAGATTAATCTCCACTGAGTCAGAAACAATAGAAATTTATTCTATTAACATTTAATTAATTTTAAATTTTTAATAATCGTATATATCATTTAATTAATTAAGACAAATAATCAATAATCATTTTTAGATATTAAGGAATAAAATAATTAAATAACATATTTATAAAATATTTAGTTATTTATATCAAAAAAATTAAATAAATTTTATAAAACACATTATTATGAAATGAATAAAATGTTTTTCCATGAATTGAATAAAAATGAATAAAAATTATAAAATACTATAAAGAAGTAATGAAAAAATTAAAATCAAACCCTGAATAATGAACTTACAAAGGAACTAAAAGGGTTTTTAGTCGATGGGAAGAAGAACACTCAGTCAAAGAAAAGGAAGAGGATCCATCTTCAAATCAAGAAGTCATCATAAATTGGGTGTTGCTCAACATCGTGCCATTGACTTCTTTGAAAGACATTCAACAGTCAGAGGATTAGTCAAATCAATTGAACATGATCCAGGAAGAGGAGCTCCTCTTGCTAGAGTTGTTTTCAGAAATCCAAGACAATATGGACTTGATAAAGAATTATTCATTTGTGCTGAAGGATTATATTCAGGACAATACATTTATTGTGGAAGTAAAGCCTCCCTTCATATTGGAAATGTCCTTCCAATTGGACAATGCCCAGAAGGTACTGTTGTTTGTAATGTTGAATCTAAACCAGGAGACAGAGGAATTATTGCAAGAGCATCTGGAAATTATGCTACTGTCATTTCACATAATGCTGATAATGAAACTACTCGTATTAGACTTCCATCTGGAGCCAAAAAGACATTAAAATCAAATTGTAGAGCTATGGTTGGTATTATTGCAGGTGGAGGAAGAACTGAAAAACCAATTCTTAAGGCTGGTGTTGCTTATCGTATGTATAAGGCTAAAAGAACTACATGGCCAAGAGTTAGAGGTGTTGCTATGAATCCAGTTGACCATCCACATGGAGGAGGAAACCATCAACACGTTGGACATCCAACTACCCTTAAGAGATCATCTCCACCAGGACAAAAAGCTGGTAAAGTTGCTGCTAGAAGAACAGGTCTTATTAGAGGAGGTAATAAAGAAGGAGCCGCTGATAATTAAACAATTTGACTTTTTATTTATTTGTTTTTTATTATTATAAAAATTTATGTTGTTTTATAAAACTTAAATTTGGTATAATTTTTTGTTATTTTCTAATTTATAATAAATATATTATAATATTACTATAATTTATATATTTGTTTTTTTTTTAAATAAATTTATAGTGATTATATTTGTTGGTTGTTGAATTATTATTGAATATTCATTGTTGTATTATGTTATTTTATTATTCATTCAATTAGTTATTAAATTTTTTTTCATTTTGATATTTTATATTTTATTTACATTAATTTTCAATTGAATGTTAATTCATTCTATTTGTTATTTTATCATTTCTTTTTTTTATATTCTTCTTTCTCTTTTATTCCTATTATATTTTAATCATCATTTAACATTTTCATTATGTTTATTAATATTATTTCTTTATTATATAATCATTTAGTTATATTAAATGTTTATAATATTATTTATATGTTATTTTCGTTTTATATCATATTTCTTCAATTCTATTAATAAATGAAACGATATAATCATAATTAAACAATAACATTCAATAAATTAACATAAATACTATTTTATTCATTCTATCAAGTAATTATATTTAATTTCATTGATATTATTTTTTTCAATTTCTCTTTTGACTTACCTTTTTCCATCATCTAATATTTAATTTCGATACTTAATTTCATTAATTAATGTTTCAAAATAAATAACAAAAATATAAATAGAAATGAAAGAAATAACAAAAGAAAATGAATATTCCAAGATAAAACATAAAAATAATCAAAAAAAAAACCAGTTAATAGATTATTGTAAAATGTTATAATAAATATAGCTTTGTTTATAATATCATTTTAGTCTAAAATATACTTTGAGTACTGAAATATAAAGTTAAACTCTAATTAAATTAGAACTGTTTATTTATTATGAGTTCCCAAGAATATGCTCTTCATGGATTTACTTATCCACGTTCACTTGAATTAGATTCTTCTAACCCATATCTCCAACCAGAATTACCTGAACCTATTTTTGATCAAATATGGGAAAATATGAAAAAAGCAGCTGTTGATAATCTTAGTAAATATGATCCAAGTCATAAAGAGTTATATGAGAGTATGTTAAAAGAAGGTGATTCATTATTTGATCCCCAATTTAAACCTGCTATGAGAGATTATTTTGCAGGATGTTTTGATATGAAATCACCGATGTTTCAACAAATGGCAAGAAATGTAACAGGGAAATTAATGACATATATGAGGTTTAGTACTGAAAGAAAAATGTATAGAAAAGAATTAGATAAAATTGTTATTAAGAATCCAATATTTATTACTTCATTACCAAGAAGTGGATCAACATATTTACATAATTTAATTGTAAATGATCCAAGAGCTAGTGGAATTAGATTTTATGAACATATTTGTCCAGGAAGTAAAACAATGGAAAGTGAAAGTAGAAAGAATGTACTTAGAGATATGTTAAAGTTATTTGAGTCAAGTCATACTGAAATGAATACTGTTCATAACCTTGATAGTTTTATGAATTATGAAGAAGAATTATTCTTTATGGAAATGCTTGGACAATGCTTTATAATTTCAAGTGCTATACCTCGTCTTGAACAATTTAGAGTTAACCAATTTAAAAGAGATTATCACTATGTTTATGAAGCTCTTATTGATGAATTTAAAATGCATTTAGAAGAGTTTCCATTAAAAGGAGAAGATGGATTTTTATGTCTTAAAGCTGTCAATCATTTTGCAACAATGGTACCAATGTTAGATGTTTTAGGAAAAGATGAGTATAACGCACGTTTTATTTGGATTCACAGAGAACCAGTTGAACAACTTAAATCTTTTATTCCATTACTTATAGCCACAAAAGGAAGATTTGAATATGACTTAGGTAAAGATGATATTGAATGGTTAAATAAATTTGCTGTTAAAATAAATGAAATTGTTTTGAAAAATTCAATTGCTGCACGTGATGCTTGGGTTGCTCAAGATCCATCAAGGGCTAAAAGAATTTTTGATGTTGGATTTGTTGAAGCTGTAACAAAACCAAAAGAGACAGTACAAAAGATTTATGACTACTTTGGAATTGAAATGACTCCAGAAGCTGAGAAACAATTAGAATTTATTATCAAAGAAGGAGATCCTCAAAGAAAACATGGAAGAAAATTACATGATGACAAATTATATTTCTTTAATGATGAAGACATTAGAAAGAAATACCAATTCTATTATGATAGATTTGGACAATATATGCCATATTATTATGGTAAGAAATAATATGAAATTCTTTTTTGAAGTATCAGTTTTAGAGTTTTAGTTAAAGAAATATGAATTTGTTTTTTTAACAAAAAGGAAGAGTATAAGTCGATATAAAAAAATAATAAAAAGCAATTAATTAAGTATTAATAAAATAAGTCTTTATTGTTTCTGACTTAGGAAAGATTAATCCCATTCCTTTGTCTTGAAGGTATAAAAAAGATAAAAAAATAAAAACATGACACTCAAACTACAATTTAAAAAAGGACAAAAGGAATGTCACAACCAAGAAATGAATATTGGGTAGGTAATATCTATAACTTCAGAAGTATTGAAGATGTTAAAGTTAAGAATGGAAAAATTAAACCAAACCACATTTTTAGAGGTGGTTTTTTCTTTAATAAAGGAGAAGAAGATATTAAAAAATTAAACAGTGAAAAAGGAATTTGTTCACTTGTTGATTTAAGGTCATCTGATGAGGTTCCTTCTGGATTTGGAGAAATGGTAAATAAATGTGGAGTGAACTTTTATAATGCCCCATTAATTCCATTTTGGAGAAGTATCTTTTATATGATATTTAGAGTACCTTTTAAGGTTATGGTCCATTGTGCTTATTTGATTTTGTCTGCTATACTCACTTTAAGATTCCATTTATTTGTTGGTGCAATGAAGTCTACTTCAACTTCATTACCACTAGGATGGTATTATCCTGTTATTTATCATTATGGTCAAAAAGAGTTATACGGATTATTTAAATTTATTGCTCAACACTCAGATAAACCTTTCATCTTTTATTGTTCTTTTGGTAAAGATAGAACTGGTCTTATTGGGTGTATGTTAGAAATGTTGTTAGGGGCATCATTAGATGAATGTATTACAGATTATAAATTAAGTGATAGAAGCTTAAAAGATCATTTAATTGTTGCAAAAGATCATTTCAAGACTTTTGGGGGAGATGAAAAGGGTATTGATTTAGCTAAAACAGACTCTAAACTTCTCATTGACTTTGAACATTTCATTAAAAAGAAATATGGAACTATTGATAATTACTTAGTTAAATTTGTTGGATTAACTCAACAGGATATTGAAACTATTCGCACTAATTGTTTACTCCGTACTGAATAAAAAACAATAGTTGATTGTCATTTTAATTAATTTATGACTTTGGTATTATAATATTATTTTTCTTCTTTTTTCTCTTCTGTTTTTGAACTATGTCGTACCCTATGAATTGCTGATTGTATTGCATAACTGCTGATAATTCGTTCTTTGATACTAAGGCTTGTTTTTTTCTTTTTTTTCTCTTCAGGTTCTGGTTCTCCTACAGGAGATGCACTTCTTACTCGTTCAAGTTCATTAGATGAATCACATCTTTTTGGAGTTCCTTCTTGACTTTTAGTTTCTTCTTGAAATGGAAGGGTATGAACGAAGAAATTATCTGGTTTATCTCTTTCTTCTCTTGGTGTAAAGTTTTTTTGTTTCATAAGTTCAAAAGAACAGAAAGATGGTGATTCTTTCTGTGTTGATAATTTTGCCTTTTCATTTGGAGTTATTAAGTTATCTTTCTTTTGTTCAGATAATTCTTTTTTTATGATTTTATCTTTTTCGGTTAGTGTTTCATCTTTTCTTCCCGTTATTTGTTGGAAATTTAAAGATTGTTGTTTTCTTTCTGTTAAAATGGTATCACTTTTGGCTGATAATAACTCTTCTTTATTCGCTGACATATTTATTTTTGGACTGTCAAGTCGTTCATTCTTTTTTATATCATCATTCACTTTTTCTAATTCTTCTAATGTAGTTTGAATAGTATGACGCTTTTCTCTTCTCTTAAAACTTTTAAGTTCTTTTTTTTCTTGTTTTTGTTGTTCTTTAAGAATGATTTTTTGATGTTTCTCAAGTTTTTTTTCTGATCTGAAGTCTTTTTTAAATTCCCCACTGACAGCAAGATCAAAAAATTTTGTTGCTACTTGACGACTAAACTTGAAAATATCAAACTTTTTATTTTCAAGATTGTATTTTTTTATATCTTCTGTATATAAAACATCAGGAATATAAGGAGAGGTGTTAAGATTGTCTGACATACAAGGGAGGTCTGGTAATTTATATTTTGTATCAACAAATGGGTTGTAAGTATCAAATTGTGTTGGTCTAGCTATTTCACTGATTTGTGGAATTGGAATTCTTAATAATGATGGAAGTATCATTTTTTTAACGATAACCATTTCAACTATAAAATGGATTATAGAGTCAACAGCCTTTGTTGGAACAAAGTAATACCTTCCAATTTGTATTTGGTATTTAAGAGTGAATTTGGGGAGTTGATGAAAAGACAAATAAATGCTTCTCGATGGTACATCAGGTATATCAGCACGACAGGTTCCAGAGAGTTGTGGAAGTGATACTAAAATTCGTATTGGAAGTGGTTCTTCAAGGAAGTAAGGAATAACAAAGGATAATGAAATTTCAATAAAATTAGATGAGTTGTAGACAATGTCAAAGTCTAATAAAAATCTTCCATCAGTTTCTTTAGGAATATGAGAAATGATTGACTTAATCAATGGGGCACGACAACCTAATGAACAATCAGTACACTTAATGGAAGGAATCATTGTGCATACTAAACCTTGTAATTTACGGGTTAATGTGCCTTTGATTTTGTCTACAATATTTTGTGTTTGTGCATTAGTGTAAAATATTCTACCGATAAAGAAATTTGATAGTTGTATCCAAGGAAAACTTTCTTTAGAATTTTGTGAAGATAGTCTGTTCAATTCTTTGAATAATGAAACAAATGCCTCATCACCAGTATAATACTTTCTTCTTCCCTTTTGACAAGCTTTGAGGTAGTAATACCAATATTCCATTTGATATCCTTCTCTAAATCGTATACAAACAGAGTCATAAAGTGGGATAATATCTGTTGGACTAGTGAGTTGAATGAGATTATTTTTATTGATTTTAGTTTTACTAAAATATATGTTTGTAATCGTCAATGCATTAATTTTACTTTTATACGTTTGGTTGTTCAAACGAATAATAATATTTTCACTATCTACACTGAATTGTATTAAATGTTCTTCTTTTCCATAAATAATAACACAGTCTGATTTTAATTGAAGTGGGTTGGAATAGACTGATATCCACTCATCAGCTCCCATTATTGAAATATTTTTTGGAGGAGGAGTTGGTAATGGTTTGGAAATAAATAAGTCAGGAGGTGGAGGAATAAGTCTAAAATGAGAAGGTAGATAATATCTGAGGAAAATCAATAACACAACGACAAAGATGAAAGGAAACAAAGTGATAAACAAATACATATATATTATATCTATCTTTTTCTAGTTTAACTTTTTAAACTGTTTACTAAACTTTGTCATAAAAAAGAATCAAAACTAATTTAGTCTAACTTAATTTTTGAATGAAGTTCTGGGAGTAATTCAGGAAATTTTCATCAAGACAAAATATTACATAATCTTTGAATAATATTAAAAGTATTGATTGTGAATAAAAAGAGTTTGTAGTTTATATAATAAATTATGAGTGATGTTATAATGTAGACAAATGCTTTTTTTACTCGAGTTTGAATAATATCCTTTATCTTAAGTACATTAAAACACAACAAAACAAAGAAAAGCAATTACAGAATTAATGATAATACAAAAACAATCAAAAACAATTTTATATTCTCTAACTTTATTAAAAAAAGGCTAATGGTTATGAGGTTTTGACAAAAACTATATCTAGATTGATATTAGTTGCATGGTTTTGAGTAGGTAATGTGGATTATAGTTATTTTTACTATTAAAAAGTCTTTGGTTTTTTCATTAAAAAAAATTCTAAATAAGTGGGTATTTGATTTTGATTTGACACAATACTGAGCTATTAAATAAGTCAAATAATTCAGAGATTACAAACGAAGCAATATACCTACACTTTCCAATATTTGTAGATAAAAAGATGATACTATTTGTAATTCAAGACTACTATTTTTCTATTTTCTTTAATATGTTTTGCATTATTACAGTTGATAAATATCTGTTTGTTATGTTAAAATATATGTAATTAAAAATGGTTGTGTTTTTGAGACAAACTTATTGGATAAATAAACGTTCAGTATTAGAATGAATAATATAGTTTTAAGTAATGTCATAATGAACAATATACAATTACTCCATTTAACATCAACAAATCCAACAAACCTAAATAATAAATTAGAAATTCAGAAAATTAGAACAGTGTTGAAGTTATTATCTGTACTTTCATTATTATTAATATATATAGTTTTAACTAAAAGTGATGGAGAAGAGTGAAAATGTAATATTTGACAAAATTATTGAACAAAGAAGACAAATCCAATTTGATTGAATATACCAATAATATTTAAAAATTATGTATATGTTTGAGTTTTTTTTTGTAATGAGTTGAATTTAGTAAACACATTGAACACAACTCCAACAGTAGTTCATTAATATCTTCTGAAGTACTACTATCTTCATTTGAATCTTTTTTTGGAATATCATCAATTTCATAATCAAACTTCATATGGATTAGGTAAAATAAATATAATGTTATAATTAAAATCATTAGAAAGAAATAAGCCAGAAGTGTATTAGTTTAAATATTAGAAAATATATATTTCATGAGAAAGTACTCTAAACGATACTGGGACTATTGCACTTACTGATACACTTGTAAAGAATACACCAGTTAAATCAATCCTTTTTCTTATTATAATAGTAATAAAAGTAGAGTGTATATATTTCTGTGGCTAACAAAATAACTCTAATAATTATGTAGTGAAAAATAAATTAAATTGTTGGAGAAGTTATGTAAGTCAAATTATATGACATGATAAAGTAACATAAAATAAGAAAGGTATATCTTATATAGATATAATAATGTGAAAATTTTGATATAAACCAATATTTGCAGATAGTCAAGACAATTATTGACACAACGCAATAACTAATCAAGAAAGAGAGTGTAAATGTTGTATTTATATAATAATTGAAAATATCACATGACCCAATGACTATGTTATAAAAAGGAATAAAGCAATACATATAACAAAGGAATTCAATAACTTTTCAATAAGAATAAAGTTTTTTATTACATTCTTAATCACAACAGATTAATAAATCATTTTTCTTTTTTTCTCAAACAACATTAACTTTCCATTTAAGAATAATATCTATCTTAAGATTTTTTATTTGAACAAAAAAATCAAAGGACATGACAATTTCAATTAAAGAGATGGAAACATAGGATTGGTTCCATAACTATAAGGTTGTTGTTGAGGTTGGCTATTTCCTGTAATCGAACGTACCATAGAAAGTGCTTCTTGTTGTCGTTGATTTTGGAATTTAATACATTCGTTTTGAAAAGTATCTATTTTATTTTTAGCATCACGATGGAATTGAATACTTTGAGGTAATGTTTTTAAAATTTCATCAGCAGCATTAATTGCCACTCTAAGTCGTTGGACCATTCCAGTAATAGCAGCAGATCTATTTCCATTATTTATTTCTCTAAATAAGTTATTTTGTTTAAATAAACTTTGTTGAATAATGTTTTTAGTGTTATCAAATTCCTTCAATAAATTTATAACGCATTGGTTACTTCCATTTCCTCCTTTAATAACTCCAACTTTTTCTTTTTCATTTTTTTCATATATTTTAATCATATTTTCAAGAGCAGTTTGTCGTTCTTGAATGATTTCTTTCCACTTCATTTCAGTCTGTTCAATATTAATATTACTTGTTCCAAATAGTTGTTGAATATTTCCTTCACATAACAATTTAATATCATTCTCAAATTGTCTAAATTTATTTATCATATTATCATCAATACTTTTAGCTTGTTTTAATGATGCTCTATACTTTTCACTTTCTCGACGATAATTATATGCTGCCATTTCTGATGCTGTACGTTTCCATTGATATGGATATTGTCCTCTTAATCTTCTTTCTTCAGCTGCTTCAGAATCTAATGCAGTTATTCCCTTTTCAAATGAGGCAGTTGTTTCTGCCTCAATAGTAGTAATGAATTCCATTTGTTGACAAATAGAATTGTATGTATTTAATTGCTTTAGTCTGTTAGCATTAATAATAATGTCTTGTGGAATATCACATGAATTTTCTTTTAAACTATTTATAATTCTATTCCCTTCATTTGTTTTACTTTCACAAACTTTTTTTGAATCATTTAATATAACTTGAGCTTTAGAATTATATTCATTTAATGCCTTTGATAAATTAGCTGGAAGAATATTATCAAAAAGATTTTCTATTGTTTCCAATTCAATTGGTTTTGCAGCAAGTACTTCAGTTATTGGTGGAAGATCTCTTCTTCTTGGTAAATTATTCATATAAATGTTATTATTATTTTTTTCTGCTTGAGTATAAGCAGCTTTAGCTTCAGTATAAATCTTTTTTAATGCATCTTTATTAGCAGAACTATATGCTATATTACACGCTTGATACATAGCTTTCATTGCCCATTTTAATCGTTTCACTTGTTCTCCATATTCCATTTTTTCTTCTGCACCTTTAGCAGCCAATGTTTGTACACAATAAATAGCATAGTCTTTAATAATAATGAAATTGGAAAGGAAATTAAATCCAACTGTAATTTTATAAAATGTTTTAAATGCATCCACTGATGGAATTAACTGGTTTGCTGCAGCAGCAGCTAATTTAGTTTGAAGAGACTCAGACTTTCCTTGAGCAACAGCATTAATGTGCATAATTAAATGAGCACATCCTAACGCTAAGGTTGTTAATGTCTGTAATCTACGTGGATGAAGATCACCACTACCTGCTGCACATAGTTGGGCACAATCTGCTGCTTTTTGGAATGCACCAGCAGCTTGTTGAAATGATTGAACAGCTGACTTAAGAGAATTTGCATCAGTTGTTTTTGAAAAAGAAGAACCTAGAGCCATGCAACAACACCCCATATTATACATAACATTAGCCTTTTCAAAATCAAGTGTTGAGTAGATGAATTTCTTTGGTTTGCTATCTTCTTGTAAGTACGTATCATACCATGTAAATTGTAGATTAATAGTTACTCTTCCTGATAATTGGTTTAGGTATTGATAATACTTCCATGAAACATCTCTTAGTTGTTGACATGGTTCAACTGAAATAATCTGTTGTCTTAATTGACTCAAACTTTGTAATGCCAATATAGCTTTTTTTTCTAACACACAGTTCTGAAGTGCATAGGTAAAGGCATAAGTAACATCTGCAGGATCTGACTTTCTCATTGGTATGACTGGAAATTCAGGAATGAATTGTCTATTCATCTTTTATTATCTTTGTATAATAAATTATTAGTTCTTTTTGTTATTAACAATTTTAATTTTAATGAGACTTTGTTGATTAAAAAGTTCTTATCTTTATGTAATAACCAAGAACAAAACTAGTATTAGTATCAATCAAATCATAAAAATAAAAAAATTTTGATTGATAAATTCTAGAAACAATTAAAATTAGATTGTATGATTGTAGAATTGGACATAGGTTGAATTAGAATGATATTTAACTAATTTGGCAGTATTTTTTACACATTTGTTATTTGAATTTAAGTAATATCCTGAAACACATGAACTACAAATATTTGAAGAAATATTGCAAGAACTACAATATTTATCTAGTTTGCAAGTATTTGCATAAACAATCATATTTAAGGGATAAACATAATCTCCTATTCTCCATCCTATTCCACAAAGATTCGTTGTTTTAATTCTAATATAATTGTCTCCTTCACCCCATCCACTAGCCCATGAATTTCTTATAATAAAATATTCAACACCATTCTCTATACCCCATCCCATCAATACTACTTCATGGTCAGTCATAAATGAAGAAGAAGAAGTATCACAAATTGAAGATGATGGAAAAGAAAAAATACCACTTGAATATGAACTAAATCCTGTTCCACTTACTTTTACAGAAACTAAAAATGGTCCATAATGATGTAACAATTTTTTTAATAGTAACACCATATTTTGGTCTTTTGATATACCAAATGTTTTATAACCAGTAATTGCCATTTGTATTTGAACATTGGGGTTTTGATCTCCTCTAATAGTACAAACATTTTTATTTGGTCCATCAACAAAAGGATAATCTGCATCTAATGAAAAGGATTTTACAGCATTAACAGCGTCTCGAGGATGACCACCACAACAACGTTTTGTAGCTTTAGTTTTTGTAACATCAAGAAAACGTTGTGCAGAGAATTTTGGTGGAGTTTTTATACACCCATATCTTTGGTATGTTAAGTTTGAATAAAGGTATTGTGCTAAATTTGCAAGAGAAACTGCCCAACAACCTCCGCAATTTTGTTGGCTAAATACCTCTCCACATAAATCAACTTTTGGACGGTCTGTATTTTTTGAAACATACTCCCCACAAAAAGCATAGTTTTGAGGCAAATTATCACCAGAAGGTAATGGCGGTACTTCATTCCATGGTTTTTCAACTTTTTTTAATTCTTTAGAATTAAAATGTTCATTGTCATAAGAAGAGACAGGAATAGCCATTCCCTTACTTATTGGTAATTCTTCATCAATTAAGTCTGTATACATATTGATATCATGAAACGCATCAGAAGGTTGAGTTCTTTTTTCATTTAAGGTTTTTATGTTTTTTAAGTTATTCTTAAATATTTGGAACCTAAACTGTTCTTCAGTAAGAGAATAATGTTTATTGTACTTAGTTTTGAACTGAATAAACAATTTGTCTACGGGGAGTTCTAGATTAAACGCAATGCTTTGAGTCTTTTGATTAGAAACAAGTAATAAAAAAGCGACAACAATCGCTGTCATTTGTTGAAAGGTTCTTATTGATTTTATCTTTATATATCATTTTTGGGTAGTTCTTTTCACATCTAATGATAAGTCACACAATTAATTTTTGAAGAAACAAATCATCTACATAGTGTCTGTTAATTTCAAATAATCAGGAAATGAAAGAAAGAGATAAGAAAAGACAAAAAATAACTGAAAATAAGAAGTTTTAAAACAATAATTTTATAGCAAAATATAAAATAATAATTACAAAAAGATAAAATTCTACAAAAAGAAGAAAGATTTTTTAACTTATGGAAATGATGAAAAAGATGAAAAGAGAAGAACTGAAAAGGAAAGAAACCATTGAATGGGAGACGTGTCATCATTAAAGATATTATTAATTGGAGATTCCGGTGTTGGGAAGACAGCATTACTTCGTCAGTATTGTGACCAAAAATTCAGTGAAGATGTTTCTTCGACGATTGGAGTTGATTATAGAACAAAGAGAGTGACTTTTGGTGATAAAACAATCACATTACAACTTTGGGATACTGCAGGTCAAGAAAGGTTTAGAAATATTACAACTAGTTACTATAGAGGTAGTCAAGGAATTTTAATTGTTTATGATGTCAGTAATTTTGATAGCTTGAAACA
This sequence comes from Entamoeba histolytica HM-1:IMSS, assembly GCF_000208925.1. Taxonomy (NCBI): domain Eukaryota; phylum Evosea; order Mastigamoebida; family Endamoebidae; genus Entamoeba; species Entamoeba histolytica. Next base: position 34,729 of record NW_001915003.1, read on the forward strand.
AGTTACGTATTGGATTGGTGAATTAAAAAAGGAAAATGTAGATGGAATCATATTTTTGGTTGGTAATAAAATAGACGTTACCAATAGCCTCACTAAAGAACATGAAGATATCATTAAAACAATTGATCTTCCACATTTTACTGTTTCTGCCAAAACTGGTGAAGGTGTTCAAGATTTATTTACACAATTAGTTAAATCAATTCTTGAGAAAGGATTAGTTCCAGAGCCAGTAGGAAACATGGAAGAAGTTTCATTAGAGAAAGAGCCAACAGAAAGTAAGGGATGTTGTTGATAATTAATACTATTACACAACAAATTGCTATTAATTTCGAATAAAGAAAGAACAAAATAATTTATTTCATTACAAAGAAAAAAGAATATATTATATTTCTAATTAAAGAGAATAGAAAATAATAAGAAAAATGGAAAAAAAAAATAAAACAAAAATATTAACATAGAAAAATATTGTTTGTAAGTTGTTTAAAAAGGAATGAATCGAATTTAGAATAATAAACATCCTCTATTATTCTTTTTATCCTTTTTTGCTCCACCTGCAGGAGAAATAACTGCTCTAACAGCTTCATCAAAAACAAGTCTTAAATTCTTTTGAGTTAAAGCAGAACATTCGATATACTTAACAGCTCCAATATCTTTGCATTTAGCCTCACCTTGTTCAGTAGTGATTGGAGTAATTTTTTTCTCTTCTAATCTCTTTAATTGTTCTTTATCTTCTCTCATATCAAGTTTAGTTCCAACTAATAAACAAGGAGTCTTTGGACAATGATGAGAAACTTCTGGTTGCCATTTAGATGAGACATTATCAAATGATGGTGGAGAAACAACTGAGAAACAAATTAAGAATACATCGGTTTGTGGATATGACAATGGTCTTAATCTATCATAATCTTCTTGTCCAGCAGTATCCCAAAGTCCAAGATTAATTGGTTTTGAATCAACCATAACAGTAGCAGAATAATTATCAAATACTGTTGGAATATATTCATTAGGAAATGCATTTGTAGTGTAAGAAATTAAAAGACAAGTTTTTCCTACAGCTCCATCCCCAACAATGACACATTTGACAGCTTGCATCTCTTTTCTTTTGAATTAGAGTTTCAGTTCCTTGAAATTCTATTTTTAATCCATTTCTTTTCACGTTTTTTTATTTTTAAGTTCTTTACATTTCCTTGTTGTATATAAAAATATACCCATAAAAACGGGAAAGTTTGATTTATGATTTAATTATAGTAAAAATATAATTTCTTATCAATTTCTAAAATTAAAAACAATTAAGTTTCTTTAAAAAAAGAAAAAAATAAAAAAGAAAAAAAGAAGAGAATCATGTCATTGAAACTTGCATCAAAAACTGTGATTGATTCATTTCATTTTGATCAGACACCGATTTATGTTAACAGAGATGGAGAACTTGTTGTTAATAGAGCAGTAAGAAGAATGAATAATGGTGATTTATGTCAATTTATGATTTATAGAATTCAAACAGATATTAATCATTCAAGTTTAAACACATCAATTCAAGCAAAAGTTGAAATTCTAAAAATTAATCAATTACATATTTATAATGATAAAACAATTATGTCTAAAATTCCTACTTTAAGAGAGAAAGACCATCCTTATGTATTAAAGTGTTGTGGTGGATTTTTTGCATCACCATATAATACATTAGAGTATTGGATGATTTGTGAATATTCAACAAATACAACATTGTTCAGTTATATGAAAAAAAATGAGCCATTCTTTTTTGATGAAGTAATGACAATTGCATATCAATTAGTTAAAATAATGAATTATGCATATATTGAATTTAGACAAACATATATTCATCTTATCCCTCAAAATATATTCTTAGGTAGAAATCCTTCATCTCCATTTCCTCAAGCTAAATTATCTCCTTATGCTTTTATTCCTCATAAAGGATATGATGATATTGAAGAATTACCTTTTGTACCAGTTGATTATATGAGTGGTATTCGAGCTGAATTAGTTAGTACATGGTCATTTGGCGTGATATTATATAGAATGATCACTGGTTATATCCCTCAACATGATGAAAACGGTATAATCTTACCAAATGAGTTATCACATATTGAATCAGTTGAGGCAGTTGATTTAATACGTCAATGCATTAATATTCCTTTTAAGAGACCTTCAGTTGAGTCAATTAGAGGACATCCATTAATACGATTATGCCGTCAACACACTAAATTACCACATACTAACAATGATTATACAATTATATCTACTATAGGAAGAGGACAATTTGGTTCAGTATTACTTGCTGTTAATAAATATACTGGGGAACAGGTTGCTATAAAAGAAAGTTTTGGTCCACAAAATACGTTTTTACAAAAAGATGCAAGAACAATGATGTGTTGTTTATGTCAACAGCTTGTTCCATTTCTAGGATATTTTGAATTACCATATTCTTTAAGTTCATTAAATGATAATTCTTTTAGTTCACCACCAGAACTTCATTGTTATCTTGTAATGGAATATTGTGATGGAGGTAATTTAGAAGAATTTATTATGAAATTTCCTGGGTTATTACCTGACATTTATATTAAACATTTTTTAGGTGATATTGCACTTGGGTTACGTTATCTTCATTTCACAAAAGGATTGGTTCATAGAGATTTAAAACCAGAAAATTTTGTGTTATGTACACAATCAAAAAATGGTACATTGCTTCCTGGTGAGATTCCAAGAATTAAAATTACGGATTATGGATTTAGTAGAGCTATTCTTGACGATAAAATAGCTAGTGAGAAAGGAACATTATTATTTGAAGCACCAGAAATATTAAGACATGAAGGATATTATACTTCTAAAACTGATTTATATAGTGTTGGAGTTATTATCTATCACTTAGTAACTAAAACATGGCCTTTTGGATGTTCAAAAGAAAGCTTTTTTGAAGAAATGGCTAAACGAAGTTCATTAAAATTCCCTAATACCATTATTATAGAAAAATCTCTTAAAGATTTAATGATTCGATTGATTACACATGAAGAAAATGAACGAATAGGATGGAAAGAATTTTTTCTTCATCCTTATGTTAGGCAATGTCTTGAATTAAAAGGTGTGTCAATGGATTTTAATCGACATGAAATATATAGTTTTAATTAATAGTAAATATTTTGTATCTTTATAATTTTTGTTGAACAACTCATAAATCTCAATACTATGGAGAGAAGGGGGAGGGATAGATATGAATATTCATACAGCACTAGTGAAGAAAATGATAGAAGAAGATCAAGAAGTAGGTCACATCATAGAAGGCATGAGAGGTTGCCAGGCAATGAACAATATCAAGAACGTTTTGAGTTACGAAATAAAGAATTTTGTTCTGATAAGGGAAGTCAGTATAATTGTGATAATGAAAAGAAAGATGTGATTGTCTCAATTAATGATGACGAAGATGAGATTTTAAAGAAAATGGGATTAGTAAATGGATTTTGTTCTACAAAAGGAAAACATGTAAAAGGAAATATTGAAGGGTATTCAAAAATTAAAGCAACAAGTAAGATATTTAATTTACTTATTAATAAAAGAGGAGTTCATCAGAAGCCTGTTGATGTTAAATTAAAGAAGTAAATGATTGTTTATTACTTTTTTTTATTACAAAGTCAGAAGAACTGAATAACCAAAATATGTTATCCTTAAGAATATATTCCATTAAGTCTCTTCAAATTTGTAAATGGTTAGTTATAGTTTTTAGTATTATCTGTGGTTGTTGTTCCATAATTCCAAATACCAATAAATTATATAAAACAACTATATTTTCAGTGTTAAATTTTACAGATATAGTAGGATATTTAATGACATTTTCATATTTTTGTCTTTTAGTATTAAATATAATAGGATTTATATTAATTTTAAACGTTCAGAATATTATAAGACTTAACCCATTAATTATTGTTGAATATTTATTTCTTTCTTTAAGTTTGTTATTTCTTTTGTTTCAAATATTATTTAACTATAAGTCTGTTTCAAGCTACTTATTGGTATTCTTCGTTTTCTTTATTTTTGTGTATCACTACATTATTCAAAGACATCCATCACAACTCTCTTTTTTATTTGGTTTTCATGTAACGTTAAGAATGGTTGTTTCTGTTAATTTGGTTTTTATTAGATTAATGAAAGTTATTGTTAATTCAAATGAATTAAAGAATGTCTTTAATTGGATATTGGTATTTCTTTCATTAGCAATTATTGCTTCCTTCTTTAAAGACTTTCATCAAATAGAAATGCATAAAAGGGTATTTCAAAGTGATGAAGAATCGGTTACTTCAATTGAACTATGAACAAGACTTATTTTTGTTTTCTTTAACAAAATTGGAATATTGAAAAAAGGTTTTAATTGAAAAAATGGGTTATTAAGTACTTTAAGAACTCTTTTCTTTTGAGCGAGTTTTGTCGTTCGATGGAATCATGTGATAAATAACAATAATGATAAGGGCTATTATTGTCAATAATCGTAACATAGATGTAAGTTGTTCTTCTGTAATTTCCACTACGAATGAGTTGATTTATATATGAATAAAAGAGAATTTGTTTAATTCAAACTTTTTAAGGAACTTTTTTTGAATTTTTCAGTTTCTTCTTTTTATTTTTATTTTTTTTTTTACATTGTCACTCTATTAATAAAAATTTTTTATAAATTAATTTCTTGTAAATGATATAAAATAAATCAAGATGTAGTCTGTAAGATTTAATCCATTTAAACTATGGCATACTACGGATAGAATTAATGTTAATTAGTAAGAATAAGTAAAAACAATTAGATGTTATTTTTATATTATTCATACAGTAGATATAATAATTATTTTAGTATTAAATATATACTACAACAAACAATTTCTATAATTATATTTTAGAATCGTTCAAAACTTTTTTGATTGTAATAACTGTTTCATATTAATAATTATTAATAAATAAACATAAAAATTCATGTTAAAGTTGTTATTAATTAAAACATTTAAAAATATTATTTAATGAAAAAGTTTTTAACATTGAAGAAATAGAATTTAATACTTTAATATTTCTGTTTATTTTATTTATTAACTCTTTAACTTTATAATAATAACAATCATTAATTGTTTAAATAAAAATGAAGAACTGTTTAAAATGTGTCATAGAGATATGAAAATATATGTCATACCAGTAATAAAATAATAATAAATAATAATATACATTTCAATTATCATTTATTTCATAAAAGAAGATAGTATATGATATTTATTAAATATGTTTACAAAGAAAAGATGATCGTTAATATTGTAATTTAATGAAATATCACTAATGAAGTAACAAATATTCATAAAATAAATACAAAATGAAAAATAAATGTATAATTATATTTGTAATAAATTATCAATCAATTAATGCTTACTTAACCATTAAAATTTTATAACTATTGAAGGTACAATTGGGTATTAAACAATAGATTAACTTATTTCCATTTCAACTATTTTTTATCATGTTAATATGACAAAAAATTTTAACATAGTTACAATAAAAATAAATTCTATAATAAAATTAACGTATATTAAAGAATTTAAAATAATATTATCATTATTTTGTGAATAAAATCAGAGGAAGATTATTTGATTCATTATTTGATTTATTTTTATTTTTTAATTGAATTAATTTGTTTTTAAAAACAACTTAAGATTGTCTTTTAGAGTAGGTAAGGAATAAGAAAAGTTAAATCACTTTGCTCTAATCTAAGTCATTCTGATTTAATCACAATGAAAAATGATATAAAAATAATGACTATTTTTCTTGAAAAGAACCAAATGAAGAGTTATGGTCCAAGGTTATTCAGACAAAAAGAAAATGTTTTTGTTGAAAGTGAAGAAGAAAAAAGAAAACAACAGATTGTATTTGAGTATGAAAATATCATTAAGAATATCCCTACAAGTCAAGTTGAACTAAGTGATATGGTTTTTGAAGAAGAGAGTATAGACACCGAAAGTTCTGAAAAACAAATTTATCAATACAACCAAACAGAATTTATTATAGAAAAAAACATTAGTCAAATTCAGGATAAAGAAAATGATTATTATTCTTGTGTTTTAGAAGAAAAACCTCCAACTAAAAGAGAAGAAAAACAGAATCAACAGGTGGTAGTTAACCAGGATAAAATTAGTATTTGTTACCCAACTATATCAGCTTCAAACAGAAGAAAAATGAATAACAAACTTCCTTCTTTACTAATAACTAATGAAATTCAAGACACTTCTTATTATTTTATTTCAAATAGAGAAACTCCCCCTCTTATATCATTATTGGCATTAGCAGAGGGATTAGTGTTTGTAGTTCCCAGATGGGTCTATGTTTCAAGAAAAGCAGGAGTTATTAAAAGTATTAAAGGATTTGAAATAAAGAAATTTGAGAAAGAGCCAACCAAATTTGGCGTAAAACGTAATTTTTTAAAGGATAAGTTAGTGTATGTTCAACCAAATAAAGATTCTGTTATTATAAAAAAAATAGTCAAAGCGTGTGCGGGATACAACGTAAATTATAGTAGTATTTCAGATTTGGCTATTGGTATTTCACAAAACACCCTTTCTTTGAAATGGCTGAGAATGTGTATTATAAAAAATTGTTTTATACAACCTTCACTTGAAGATTATAATAATTAATTCATTCTAATTTTTTTTAATTCATTTTTTTTTTGAAAAAGAAAATAAAAGAAGAAAGAAATAAAGTTAAAGGAAGAAGACTAAAAAGACTAAAGCAAAGAAAAGAATGATAAGAAGGGATTTAATAATCAATCCACGATTTGATGAGATAGAATGAAGTGCTTCTTGTAATTGAGAATGACCTTGTTCAACATTAAAAACAGCTTCTTCAGTATTTTCATCAATTCTTCGAACCATTTCTTCTTGTGTTGATACAAGAAATGTGATGTGATTGTATAGTCCTAATAATTCATTTAACATGTGTTCAATGTTTTGGACACCTTGAACTCGTTGTTCTAAATGTTCATTAGTAAGAAGAACTGATGTTGATTGTGGAATATCAACTTCAGTACTATCAGGTGGAATTGAATCATCTTCATTAAATGAGAATTGATTTAAATTTCTTTGATAAATTTGGTTAGGAGTAGATGATTGTTGTGTTGAATATTTGTGTTTTTTCTTTTCTTGTTCTTTAATACTTTCTGCTCTAATTTGTAAAACATCAGTGAATGACTTTGTTGTGTTTTTAACAAGATAATTAAGATGTTTGCATACAATTTCTCGATGATTTTCATTTTGTCCTGTAATTCCATATTTCTTTTCAATTTCTTTCCGAATTTCTTCTATTTGTTTCATTTCTTTATTAATTTCTTGTAAATTTGTATGAATCTCATTTGTTAATCGTTGGATTTGAGGTGCTGTTTGTTGTTCTTCAAATAATGATTTTGATTTTGCAACTAAACTTTTATTAATCTTTTGTTGTTCATTCTTTCTTCAATCAAACAAACGTTCTGTTAATTTGGCTAATTTCCCTGAAATTTTGTTGATGTTTTTGAAAAGTTCTGTTGTATTTTTGTTGAAGACTTTGATGTCATTTAACATTTCTTGTTTGTTCTGAGGAATTGAAAGGGGTTCTTGTGTTTCTTCTGCACCTTTCATTCTAATATACTTCTTAAATTCACTTGTACGGTCAAATGTCATTTGTTTTCTTCAAGATTTTTTGTTTTTATGTTTTGTAAAAAGATGTAAAAATAAAACAAAATAAAGAAATTCTTTCAATACTCATCTGTTTCATGTTTGTACTGATTAAAAAGATATTTAAACTCATTCCATTTGTTTTTGTT